>NC_080569.1:25220000-25422500 GCF_030253575.1 Rhododendron vialii | reverse complement strand
TTTATAAGAAGGTCACCTATGTGAGTATGAAGTGGGGCCGCTTCTTTGAGAATTTAGGAAGGCGAAATTCTCGAGAAAATACTTGCAGAACCAGGAAGGGGTGTCATGGCCAAAACGAACCCAATAGTGAGAACTGAACTGTGTTGGAGAAGTTCCGTGTGATGCCTGTTGTCTCGGTTTACACAAACGGCAGAACAGTTCAAGACAACATGTTCACTGGTCAGCCAGTAAATCCGATAGGTATTCACAAGGGAAGGTTCAAGGCCAAAAGCTACCTATCCTATGCGGAATTTTTCCTTTGTACTCTCTCTCGTATCAGCTTTGTCTCCCGAGTCGGATTCAGTCAATTTCATTCATGTGGGGGATTGTTGGAAAAATGGAATTTTAACCAAAGAGAATTTGGTGGGACCCACACCGCGCGAGGTGGACCTAAATTCCATTGAGAGATGAATGAGAAATTGTCTCTCAAAGTGGGTTTTGGACCGACAACAGTGCACGGTTGAATGGTCAAAGCTGGGTTGATTACCCAGAGTTATTACCCATGATTGTGTATTCAATGTCGAGAATAATAACTGTATCAGTTTTATTTCAGAATTGAATTGCGGAATCAATTCCCCTATTGATTATTGGCTCCTCCATAAATATTCGTATTCATTGTCGTATTGATGGTAGAGGCTCCTCCTTCAGCTATATAAAGGGACCTCTATCTTTGGTTTCAACACACCGAAAACAATCCAAAGCATTCTTCTGCAATACGATTATTTTTTTTCGAGAGAGAGAGTACAGACACAAGTTGGTTCGACGGGCAGTCTACGGCGGTGCTCCGGCGGCTGAGTGGTAACCGAGTCAACCCTGGGAGACGAACACCGACACAACCTCCAGCACCGGTGAGGCGGCGAATTTGTCTTAAGGGCACCGTTGTACAAAACGGGTCTCGGTTTGGAATTGTCAAAACTCTTTTTACAGTTTATGTTTACATTTCATATTCTGTAATTTTGCGATTCATGTTTATGTTGTAATTTTCAGAAATAGTAAAATTGTTAATTGTTTTCCGCACTATTTTCCTACAATCTTAAGTCTTGAGCCCCACAGAAATATGCGGTTGAGGAGAGTCTGGGGCACCACGTGACGGCGCCCCTAGGGCCCCAGGGGCATTGAATAATTTTACTTGATTAGAGGTGATAAACAAGCCAAATGAGAGTAGTTGATCAAGCTTAGTTTTAAAACTTAACGAGCTTCAAATATAAATGACCGGCCTTAGCTTGTTTATGAGACAAGCCGATCTCAAATAGCTTGAATTTTTCTGAATAATAATCGAACAAGCCGAGCAGTAGCTTGTTTATGTTTAGTTTGAATTCTTACTTAATTTTTTTTAATATCAATTTAATTGTGTAACAAGCTTTCAACAACGAACATGGCCTAGACTCAGAATAACTCCTTATTCGGTTGTTGGTTTGGAAAATTTTTGGGTTTGATTTTTGGGCATTGAGTAAGAAGAGAAAATAAAGTAATAATTGGGAATAGGGGTAATGAGTGAATAGAGATAGAGAGAGAAATGAAATTAATGATTGGATATAGGGATAATGAGTTGAGAGATAAATGAAAATAATAATTGAAAATATAGGTAATGAGTGGATTTGAGTTTGGAAATTCCAACGCAAAACTGAACAAGGGCTAAAATTTCACACCCAAAACCGCAAACACAATTTATTACTAGAACACATACAAAATCATCTCACTCACATCACACTTACACACTTCACACGATACAAATTATATATAGAATCAAGTATAGAGAAAACGCAGATAAATAAATAAAAAGTACAGAGAATACAAATCGCTAGCCACTTTGTTTGGCCCAATAAGTCAAATGGCTTATCTCTTTGTTTTTATTTAATTTTTTTCGCATTTGTTAATTTGTCGTCAATTTTTTGAAGATTAATGGTTGAGGAATCTAAAAAGTAAAAAATTAAAATCGAAACCTGAATTTTTTTATTAAAGACAAAAATAAGCCAATAAACTAATTTTTTCGTCTTTATTAAAAAAAATTAGGTTTAGATTTTAATTTTTCTTTTTAGATTTCTATTGTCATGATGAAACAATAATCCACAAAAAATTCACGAAAAATCAACAAATGCAAAAAAAATTTGAATAAAAACAAAAAATAAACCATCGACTTATTAGGCCAACCGGAATTTAGCCTCCCAACATCCATCAGAATACCCCCACCCCAACCAATTAATTAAAAGCTTATAATAACACACATCAGGAAGGACAAACTCTTACCCACGCCAATTTGGGTTGATGCCTCATCATATTATATTATATTATATATCCCACCTTTTGATAAAAGGCTGAAATTGTAATCTGGTAGCATCGTTGTCCACTCTAATGCATCCCACCACTCCTGATAAGTACTAGTGACCTCAATTCTCTTCAAATTAGGAGCGCTATTAGCGTCGAAGGGGAGTTTTCTCAGCTTCGGACAATTTCTTATCCTCACCTCCTCCAGTGATTGCCAACGCATGGGAACACCTTTGAAAAAGCTGACAAATTCGGATAAGTCCTCGAGCCACAATCTCCTCAGTTTGGGCAGAGCCTCGTGTTCGACAATTTCATCCTCTGGAATCATCCCCTTCAAACCTCCACAATTTCTTACCCACAATTCTTCCAAGTTGGATAGTTGCTGAACCATGAATCCACTTGAGAAGACCTGCTTAATTAATGGGCATTTCACTAGGTTCAAATCTGTTAGGTTGGTAAAGATGTTTGCATTTGGTGGCAGTGGTGGTAGTAATGCTCCCTCCTCCATCTCCAAACAAAGAATTGTCTTTAATTTCGGCAGGTCAACCAAACGTAAAACTTCTAAATTTGGAAAGGCACCCATTTCTAGCCCATTTCTGTCGACGATTTTTTTAAGCACGACACATCCTTGAATCACGCAATATTTCAACTCATACGTGTTGTGTGCACCCACTTCTAAAAGAGTATTAAGTTTTTTATGACCCCTCAATCCAAAACAATTTGAACGCCTAAGTACATCCTGTATGGCTGAGGGAAGACCGCTATCCCTTTCTCCTCCTCCTTCATAAAATAGACACATATTATACTCCTTTAATGCTGTTAACATAAATGGATTGATTAAGGGCCCACACTTGCCAACAAAGAACCAGAATTGCATCAATCTTCCCTCTTTCCATGATCTGCTATTTTCAAGAAAGTGCTGCAGATTACCTACTCTCCGGAAGTCAAATTCAAGGGAAGAAAGTGAGCTCCACTCGCTTAGTTCTTTCGCAACAATCTCTGTACTTTCATCACTCAGCCAACTTGTACCTGAACTACTACTTTCAAGGGTAAATACTTCAATCTGAGACAGTCTGCATATCACTCCAGCAGGGAGAGCTTTCAAAGAGCGGCAATTTGGAAGGACAAGTTCTCGAAGACTTTCCAATTTAGCTATTGAAGTTGGCAATGATTTGATGCCGGTGCGTGACAGATCCAAAACTTTGAGGTTAGGCATGTTGTTAAAAAAAGTTTTTGGTATCACCCCTAAATAGCCATTTCCTTGAAGCAACAATGTCACGAGCGCCGGACAGTTTGGTGATTCCGGTAAATTGCGCAAGTCATGATTGATAAACGATATTCTTGTTGCCTTTTCCCATTCCACCGCATTTGGAATCTTCTCTGAAGAAATTCCGGCTCTCACTAGATGTTGGGGTTCTCCTCCTTTTGGGGAAGTCATTGCTAAAACCAAGTCTCTAACAACATCGTGCATCTTCACACATTCATCTTCATTGCAATTTTCCAACAAAGACGAATCTATGAGAGCTCGCAACATTGCATGTCCCTTAACATGTGCCTCATGCAAAGTAAGTTCCCTAGAAAGAATCCCCTCGGCTCTCCAATATCCTATCAATTTAGACTTCTTAATCTCGGAGTCTTCTGGATACAATCCACAAAACAAAAGACATTGCTTTTTTTGAGTATCTTCTAAGTGGTCATAGCTAACCTTTAGTATATTGAACACCTTTTCATTCAAGTCTTTAATGAAAGACGTAGCAGGGGACCTTAATTCCCTTAAGAAATTCTCCCAAACGTTCACATCTTCCTCCTTCCGTAGCACACCACTTACGACCTTTAGCGCAAGTGGCAAGCCATCGCACTCTGTGACAATGCTTTCAGCATGCTGTTTGATGGCGGGACGCCTCACGACATCTCCCACATTTGCATAAAACATCTTCCGAGCTTCCTCTTTTGGCAAAACCTTCACCTTGATCTCAATATCGGTTCCCATCTGACGACAAACTTCGAGCTTTCTGGTTGTTAAAACAACTTTGCAACCATTGTTCTGATTGGCATTTGGTAACCCTACAGCATCTAAATCCACCATATTCCAAACATCATCTAAAAGTAACAAGTACTTCTTGCCGTTAAGTTTCTGACGCAGTTTAATTGCTACTCTCTCATCAGACTCACCCTTCGTTTCTACAGATAAACGCTTCCCAACTTCTTCTTGTATCGTTCTAATGCTTTGAGATTTCGAGACAGTCACCCATATCACAAAATCAAATATTCTTGCGATTTCTGGTGTGTTATTCAAGAGTCTCAAAACAGTTGTCTTCCCCACCCCACCCATTCCCCAAATACCAATCTTTAGGGTGCTTTTGGGTTGCATTTTGTCCAATACCATGTTGAGTGTACGATTTGCGGATTCTGCTAATGTCGAAGGGGGGTCTGGTTGATTCTCAACTGTAGCTATTGGTGCATTAACGAGAAATCCTCCTTCAAACTTAGACTTATCGAGGAGTTCGTTAATGTCATCGATCATGTTTACAACTCGCTTACCAAGCTCTGTACGAGCAAAAATGTCAAGACATAATCCCCCAACACATCTCTTCTCCTCATTCAACTTAGGTTGTATAGTCTTAACCATGGTTTCCATCTCTTGCACCTTTCCTATCCAATCATCACATTCATTCGTTGCAATTTTTTGCGGATTAGATTTTTCAATTTCAGCAACAATATCCTTTAGTTTGAGACTCAAGTCATGTGCTTTCTCACAGAGCACTTTCCTATTCTTCAACAACTTTCTGGCATAATTGATGCGTGTAGCAATACGAGCCCATAAACACTTCCCAATGTCGCAGACAGGTTGGGTGCAAGCTGCAAAAGCTGTAAAATGCAAGCAATACGATGATTAACAAAAAAATTGCAAGTTTGATTGTGGTTGCTAGGTTCTTAAGGATAAGCAATTTGAATAGTTTCCTTCAAATTGCGTTCATGCATGCGCTTGAAGCTAAAGATTCCCTTCTAAGTAAAAATTGGAGTGAAACTATATTAAAAGCACATGCACCTTGGGTAGATAAAATAATCTATCTTCACTTGGTTACAAGTCAAGTAAACTCACTTTTACATAGGTTTGGGTCAACAGGTATCAGGTGGAATGGTATTTTTAGTGACTTTTTCCTCAAACTTAGATTTGAGTCAAGATTTCCTTTTAACGAGTCGAGATGCCCTTGCTAGGAGATTTACGATACAAAAATATAACAGCAGAACCCATGTAATCCGCAATCATTGGGGGATTATGGCTGAGTAACAAAAATAGATAACAAAAATTATGGCTGAGTAAGAGTTAATTAGAAGTAATATGATTGGCTAATTAGATTAACATTGTCAATGGCTGTGGTTCTCTAATTGTAAATGTGTAGTACTTACAGAGCCGGCTTATAGCCAAGGCGAGGGAAGCGAGCGCTTTGGGCCCCCGAAAAAAATTAAAAATGAGGGCCCCCAAATTTTTAGGATTCATATATATATGTATGTATATATGGTCCACAAAAAATTGCACTAGACTTCTTTACACAAAATAGGTCCAATTGAAATTTAGGAGTCACAAAATAGGCCCAATTGAAATTTAGGAGCCACAAAATAAGCCCAAATTGTGAAATTATTCATTAGAAACATTAATGCATTAAAAAAAAGAAAAAGAAAATAACTTAAAGGTCGACAGGAACTAGCAAGGAAGATATAGCCAATCAAAAAAGATCAAAAAAGAAAAAGAAGATATAGCCGATCATAAGGAGTAAGTACGACAGGAACTAGAAACGCTTCATGCTTGAGGAGTCGAAGGGGAGGAAAGACAACAACCAACGACTGTGGACGGAAAATACTTGCACACGGAATTCCTTGAGAACTCTCTTTTACTATCTCCAACTCTCCACCTTTACAAAGTAAGTTTTTTATTATCTTAACCAGTTGACCTAATTGTTTGATTTGAACCGTTTGGATTCTGTCGAGGATGAAGCGTCGATGTCCTCTTGTGCAAATCTTGAGGATCTCTTGAAAAGTGGTGAGTTTTCTGATATTGATGGGGGAGATTTATTTTCAAAATTAAAAGTTTTGAAGAATGTTTTGCCAAAAGATAAAAGAAAGCCAATTGATCTGTTGAATTACTTGAAGACATTGGATGGTTGTTTCCCGAATGCATGGATTGCATACAGAATATTGTTGACTATACCGGTTACAGTTGTATCGGGGGAAAGAAGCTTTTCAAAGTTGAAATTGATCAAAAATTATCTTCGGTCAACCATGTCTCAAGAAAGATTAAATGGATTGGCTATGTTGTCTATCGAGAAGGAGTTGGTGAAGCAGCTTGACTATGGAGATTTAATCAGTGCGTTTGCAGCAAAAAGTGCGAGAAGAATAATTTTCAAATGATGGATTTTGAGGTATTGTAATAGTTGCATTTTTTTTGGGATAATTATATACTTTTATTTTGTAATGGTAAATATTTTGTATTGGTTTTTTTTATGACTCTTTGTAGATCACTTTTGTATGAAAAATATAGGGTGGCCTCATTCAAAAAGTTCGCTTCCGACCTCCAAAACTTATGAGCCAGCCCTGAGTACTTATGTGGAGATATCCATTTTTGAGGCTCTTTAACACTGGAGAGAGGAGAGGTCCAAAAACGAAAAACCTTTATCCTCCTCTCTCCCTGCTCTTGCTTCTCTCTTCCTCCTCTCATAATCCGGCTCAACCGTAGCCACCACCATGTTGAAAGGTGAAGTTGAGAAAAATACTTGTAGGCTTGATCAGTCCAAAAGTTATTGGGTAAGAAAAAGAGACTATTGAATGAATTGGCGAGTAATACCTTGAAGACCACTCAATTCCGAGCTGCATTGTGAGCAACTCTAGAACTTGCATCTTCGCCTATTTATATATAGGTGTTGCTTGTGTGCCGTAGCAAGTTATTGAGTGAGAAAAAAATAGGTTATTCAATGATTTGATTAGAAACACTGATTCAAAACTAGCCAATTGAGAGGACCATCACGAATCTCGCCAATTGAGAGGACCATTACGAATCTCTTTCAAAACTACATATCTTCATCCCATAGTGCTGGTCTACTATTTCATTTTGCAATATTCAGAAATATTAAAATCCTTTTTGAACAGTCAAACAAAAAAGTGGTCAGAGTTTCATATACTGAACCTCACAAGTGAATATGATTGTAATAAAACTAAGGAACAAGGGCATTGTTAAAAGGAAAATGATAATACCCAAAACCATTTAGATAAATGTCAAAAAAAAATTAGTGCATAATAGTGTTGTACTCTACACAGTAAAAGGAAAATATGGTAAGAAGAAAATTTTCAGCTGGGCTATTGGGGAATAGACAAATTTCACGGTTCATTTTATTAAGGAAAATTCTAAAATCAGCCCAGTGGGCTGACAATAATGAGTGTGAATTTGTATTAAAGGGTATAAAAAATACACAGAAATACGTGTTTTTCTTGTCTTATAGTGTGTTTATTGTCATCCCAATGACAATAGCAAGACCGTTTTATTAAAACGAAAATGGTGGCAAGTGGTGGTTAGCAGAGAATATATTCAAAGATGGTCGCTAACAAGAGTGCAAATAGCCATTAAAAAAAAAAAAAAAAAAGACCAAGTGAAATCGATGTGATCGGGGCCATCACCTCCCTAAGGGTCTGGAGTAGGTACGATTTCACTTGTTTCTATCTTCCCAAAGTAGTCTATCGTCCTCCCTTAAATTTCATCGGCTATTTTTGCAGCAAAAGTCCATGAAAAAGTCACAAGAAAATGTTTGTCAGGTGACCAGCTGCCAGAGGAATTTGTCACAGTGGCCGGACGTGGTAGTTATAGGGAAGGGCATATTAACTTAACAAGTAGTGGCAATCTTTGCATCTAGGAGGCTTCGAAGAAGAAGAAGAAGAAGATAACGAAAATTTTGCTTCGAAAATTTTGCTTCAATTGCTGAGGGAGGTCCTGAAAACATGGCGGCATTGCAATTCCGTTGTCAACCGCACGTCAGCTTGTGGCCTAACAACACACGTCAGTCCTAGTAGGAGTGTACAGCAGGTATTGAGGAATGTCATGAGAACATGGTATTTTTGGAGTTTATGGGCCTTTCTAATGGGTTAGACTTTTGACCTTAATTAGGATTAGAAGGAATTGACTAATGAATAAAATTTGGCAAGCCCAATCTCCCATCACCTAAGCGCGAAGATATAAATTCAAAACACAAACACGTGAATGTAAATATTTACCTTCAGCCATGGGAGATACTTGGAAAAATATCAAGACGTCGAGAAAGAATCAGCTACTATTTCCTTCCAACACTGGAGCAGAGAGGATTGGAGAAGCAAAAATGTTGCATTACTGGTAGCAACTTGACCTGTATATTCAGATTAGTTCATTTGGGGACCAAAGGATAAACATCAAGAATGATGATTACCGTAAGATATACTTTGAAACTTGCTACAATGTTGGCATATTAAGCTAAAATACAAGTATTAAAAGAGGAAAGTGATTTTCACACCCCTCTTCTTAATCCACCTAAGGTGACAAAATACCATATCTAAAAAGCAAATTCTCACAGTTCAATGTCATTATGTCAACAATGCACGCGTTTGGTGGCAGGTATGGTGGTGGAGGGCGCGAGAGGGTTGGGGGGCATCTAATGGTGATGGTCAATGGTTGTGTGAAACTAAAATTACGACTAAAGGTTGGTAGAAGACGAGAGAGTTTTGCACTACATTAAACTTTGTAGGTGTGCGTAGATAGAGAATTCCCCTGGACGTAATTTTTCAAATGTACTTTTGTCTTACATTTGCAATGTCAACCATTCGTCTTTTGTAAAATTAAACTTATCATAGACTAAGAAATGCATGATCTTTGAAACTTGAGATATAAAAATGAAAAACATATGTTTGGGAGACAAAATGGATAATGAAACTAATTTCACCAACAAAGTCATAGCCATTTTGTCCAAGGGGATTTGGCAAGAGGTCCTTTATACAAGGTTTCCCATGATAACGGAACAATGTAACTAGTTGACCACCCACAACCACGCAAATTAAGTGTCTAAATTCAATTTTTTATGGAGACTGTAGCAACTGTCAAATGAAAGCGATATGATGAGTTGACGATATATGAAATTTGATTGGGTTGCTTAGCTTTGTAAGCACAAGCAATGCGGTGTAAGAGGGCAAATTGAGCTCGTTTCTTAGTCAAATAAATAATAAAACAAAAAAAAAACAAGAAAATAAGATCAGTAACCACATTGTTATCTCCTTATAGTTCTTTGATCGTTTTTCTTATTTCATTTTCCCCTTCAAATTGGCTCTTGCAAATTCCTTGGGACCTCATGGACATCAAGGTGCACAATAAAGTAATCGTCCAAACTGAAAATTGGTTTGTTCTAAGCTTCATCTAAATGATTTGAGCAACAACTGCCATTTTATTTCTACTTCTTGACAAAAATATTCCTCTGTGTGCAACATTTCTCCCTAAGGATTCCGACTTAATGACAGACCACATGGTCTATCATTCCTCTTCTTTGTTCTATTTACTTCTCTTTAATTTTTGGTTTTTACTGAAATCATATATGGTCTTTGGAGTCACAAATTGATTCATTAATTAATCATCTAAAATTGAGTAAGCTAAATCAACTAGGAGACGACTAAGGGTCATCATCGGGCCGGGCCGGCAAGTCGCTGCCCAAGCCCGCCCACGGGACGGGCCGATCGGGATTTTTCTTTTTGGCGGGCCGGGCTACCTACCATAAATTGAAGCCCAAGCCCGGCCCATAGGCTAGCCCAATTGGCGGGCCAAAAGCTGGGCGAGCTTAAATTTCCTTGGGCAAAACTATTTCAAGGGAAAAAAGAAAGGGTTTTGTGGGATTTTGGGCTAATAGGGGGCCCGTTGGCGGGCTTTTGGGCTACTACCACGGGCGGGCTGACAGACCGGGCCTATGGCGGGCCGAGTAAAAATTCATAGGACCGAGTCCGCCCATTACAAATTACAGGTCGGGTAAAAGCCCGGACGGACGGGCTTTGGACGGGTCGCGGGCCTTCGAACTAAATGATGACCCTTAGAGACGACCAACTGCACTAACAATGGTTTCTCACACACTCTTGGTTCACTTGGTGTTTTATAATCTTCCATACACGTTCTAACATTCTAAATAGTGATTATTATGCTAAAATGTTTAACATACACTTTAATGGTTTGACATTGACCTTAGAAATTCTATGAACAGACTAATATATTCTTTTCCGTTGGCACCTCGTAAACATTGTGGTGCTTATTTATTTTTGTTGTTTTCGTTTTATTTTAAAATTTGAGGGGCTTGGAGGTAGGTTCTGTATTTGTGACTAGCAGTTATAGAAGGGTTTCTATACTCTTCAAACCTCTGTCAATGCATTTCATTGCCTATTGTACTGTTTTCATCTTTGCATTTTTATGATTAATGAAAAAAAATTTCGCCGTTCAAAAAAAAAGTATTAGTTGAAACATAGACAAGGAGTAAATGAACTGCGTAAAATTACCTTAAGCCATGAGAGTAATTAATTGGAAATTCTTAGCAATAGTAACTTCGGTCTGAGAGGAATGGAGAAGCAAAAACGTTGCATTAACAGGGAAAACCTTGACCTGTATAATATTTCAGATTAGTCCATGTGGAAACCAGAGTACAATAATATGATATAGTACAATGGAAAATTGCCATCATATTGCACCGTAAGTTACAGTAAAAGCACTAAAATATAAGTGACAGATTCGGGGTCTTGAACAACGATCCGTTCCATTGAGTAATTTTAAAATAAATTTCCGAGTAGGCATACGAAAAAACAACTCGATCGAATAACTATATGTGTTTCATCCAATCCTCTACCAGTTTGCAGGATCTTGAAACTGGAAAAAATTTAGAAAATTAAATGAAGGAGCTACAGTTGTCCAATCAAGCTGATTTTTTTAAGACCTACCCGAAATTTTGTTTTGAACTTCCTCGATGGATCGGATCATTGTTCAAGACCCCGAAGTGGTGCAAAAAAAAGGGTCGGTGCACCGTGCACCACGATTGGTTCGTATAGACGGACTCTTTTATCCTTAACACTACACATAGGTATACTACATTTTTACACTACATCTTATGTGAGGTCCATTTTGGATCCCAAAAAAAATCAAAAAATATCAATAAATTTTAAAATATTATTTTATGGGTCCAATAAAAAATCAGCTTAACGGATATCAGTGAATATTACTTCTGGATTCGTTAGGGTGAAACTATTCAATTTTTTGTCATTCATTAAACCTAACCTACTATATCCTAGGAAATTTGGGAAGGGAAATAAGTGCTTACGGGAATCGATTCAATCGAATCCTACCTATGTGCATGGAAATATAAAGGAGACACCAACTGCAATACATCACTTGCCTTTTATACCTAATTCAACTTCATAAAGTTGTAAGATAAATCTTTTTAAGGTTTTGAATATAATAACCTGTTAATCACAATACTCTCTTTTGTCTACAATACAAAATTATGCTTCAGAAAGTTAAATTTATGAAAAAAGTAATAAATGACTGATAATATGATCTTTTAAAAGTTAATTACAAACAGAAATTGTAAGAAAAAATTCAGCGTCATAAGCATTTTGTACAGCTGGACTCGGTGACAGGTATAGGCCATAGGGTATGCCGTGTTTAAAAAATCTCCGATGCTTATCTATTTTACAGTAATACTTCACACACAGCAAAAGTTTACAGATTTGTTGTGAGGCCCACTAGCCTATATAAATAATCCAATCTGTTCCTTAAATGTAAAATATTTTTCAACGCCCTCCGCGAAATATTGGCTCAATCCAATATTTTTAGGTGCTCGATTTAATCATTTAACTTTTCATTTGGATTTCAGGTTAATGAAAAGTTAGATGATTCAATCGGGCATATATATGTATCGGATTAATCTGATTTTTCGCAAGAGCTCTTGAAAAAATATTTTACATTTAATGAACGATTCGGATCATTCGTGTGGGATTCGGAGTGGGCCCCAAACACGGATCTGTGTGCAATCTTTGCAGAAATTGTCAGCGTTAACAGACTTACTGCCCAATTTATTCTCCATAACCAAAATTTGAGTAAAAAACTTAAAAATCCATCTCCAATGTCACGTACCCATTTGCATATCCATCTTAAGTTCAACCCATTTTCTCACCCAAATTTGGAAAGACTCAAACTCATAACCATTTTTTTCAAACTCTCTTTTCACTCTTATTAATTATAAGTATGTCCCTCATTAATTACAAGTATGTCATTTAATAATAAATTTGGATAAAAATATGAAGAAAAAAAATCTATACCATGTGGCCGTGCCCAAGCGGTACCCGAACAATCTATCCGAACCGTCCAAAAATGTGTTGAACGGCCCAAATTAAAGCCTTTTTTTCTTTTCTCACCCCACTACTCTCTCGTTTTTTTCTCTTTAAATTCGAGCCGTCATAAAGAGTTAAACACATGTTACCACTAATATTTCGACATATTTCTACGTCAAAATAGTTTCTGTCCAAAATCAGGAGGACCTCCACTGGAAGTACTTGTCACTTCGGCGTTCCACTTTCTTTTTAAAAGTTCTTTTTGAAAAAAAAAAAAGTAATTTTAAACTAAAAAATTATGTATTTAAGTAAATAATTTTTCTATTAATATTAATCTTGTTTAATAAATCTCATTAAAGTCTTTTAAATGGTATAAAAAAAATTAAAAAAATTATTTTTCATTTTCATAATATGTGAGTTTGAAATTACCTTCTTTTTTTTAAAAAAAAGGTTTAGAAAGAAAACGGAACAGGTTCTAAGGCCCCCATTTCAGAACACGTTCTTAAAAAATAAGTACTTATTTCATATTTTCAAATTCAAAAATAATATAAATGAAAATTAATTTTTTAATTTTTTTTGCACTATGAGATTTTTCAAACAAGATCCATATTTCATATTTTTATATCTCATTAAGCCAATTATTTTTGAGTTTGAAATTATCTTTTTAAAAAATAAGTACTTAAAATCCGTTCTGGAACGGGACAGCCAATTATTTTTGAGTTTGAAATTGCCTTCTTAAAAAATAAGTACTTAAAATCCCTTCTGAAACGAGGCATAAGGTCCCGTTCCAGAAAATTACTTAAAAAATAAGTACTTATTTTAAAACTTTTTTAAAAAAATAAGAAAGATTATTCCACAAAATCTAAATAAGTAGCTTATTTCATATTTTTAAATTTAAAAATAATATAAATGAAAAATAATTTTTAAATTTTTTTGCACCATATTAAAGATCTCAATAAAATCTATCAAATAAGATCTATATTGATAGAAAAATTATTTGCATAAACACAGAATCTTGAGCTTGAAATTATCTTCTTAAAAAATAAATATTTATTCACTTTTTTGTGAATATGGCTTATTATTAGACAAAAATAAGTTTTTAAACCCATTGTGAAACGGGCCCTAAGCAAGTGTATCTTCCACTGAATTTTTTTATTTATTCTTTTTGATCCGCTTTCACTGAATAACGACTTGACCATTTTTACAGCAAAATATGGAAGAAGAAATGCCAAAACGATTTTCCGCTAAGAAACTGAGAAACTATTCAGATCTGTTCCAAGTTTGTGAACAGAACATCAAGGAAGAAAAAACAGAGAATTTGGGAGCAACAGTAGTTCATTACCAGAATTAATTCGGGGTACTAGATCTTCCACCGGAAATCGGGGTGTCGGTACTACGACCGAGGTAGTAAGAGCTACCGATTTGCAGTTAATCTTCAGAATTCGGGGTGTTTTCGCCAGAAACAGAGAAGAAGGATCAGAATTGAGATGAGAGATCTCCAGAGAGAGAGAGAGAGAGAGAGATTTGTGTTTCCAAGTGTTACGGACGTACAGTTCCAATTTGATCCTATCTCAAAAAGCAGAAGTCAACAGTTTACTTTCCACCACCAAAGAAAACAACTACTGTACATGAGAAGATTACCAATGCTCTGAACCCCACATTTCTTTGTTGTCAGAATATTTTTTCTGTCTTTAATGATTTTTTTTATCATTTAAAAAAATGAACCTTTTTTTTTCTATTGATCATAATTTTATACTTTTTAGATTTCTTTTGTCGAAATAATTAATTAATCTAAAAAAAACATGCAAATCTAACAAAAATTTAGAAAAAACGAATTAAAACAAAGAATAAGTCAAGTTTAGAGGAACTTATAAGACCATGGATGGATCCAACTATACATTCAGCTAGTTGGAGAAAAAAAATAAGAAAATTAATATTCGCGCTCTTAAAATTACTTATGGCGCTCCATTTATAAAGTGAAGTCAAATTATAAATAGAGTGCCGTCAATAATTTTGGAAGCGCGAATATCAATTCCTAAAAACAATGGTTGTTTGAACATAAACCCAACAAAGGTGCTCAAAAAAGGACAGAGAAACTTTTAATTACCTGATCGGTGCCACTCTAAAAGTCTTCTGGCCAAGTCAACTTTTTTTTTTGTTTTTTGGGTAACAACTTGTATTCATATGTCCTGTCATACAATTTGAAGGTGGATATTCAACTCAAGTGGACCACCACAAATAATGGAAAGAAAACAAAGGCTAACCCACAATTATTTTCTTGTTTTGGGAATCTCCATTATTAATAAAGAAGACAAAAAAAGGGAAGTGAGGAAGATGTTACACAAAGCTGCCAACAGGCTACAACATCACTAAAGTTTACTGGATGACCACAAAAATTTGTCAAGCAGTGAACAATGCGGTTACAGTTAAGCGTACGGGGAAGAAAAATGCAGATATTTGTAAGAGCGTGCAAGTAATAAGGGTGCAGGATTTAAACAATGAAACAATGGAAAAAGATTGTAATTCAAACCGGTATGCAAGTCAGAAAGCGGCACGTAATTGATCAGACTAATTTTCGTTCCTAACTGAAAGTAGAAATGTATAGCTCCAAGTACGTACACATGGTAAAGCACCAGAACTTGTGCTCGTGTTTCATTTGATGTTAGGAATTTCCCCAACTAACCATTTAGACAAGTTAACAAACACTTGGCGTGCAATTGTACAACCAAGTCCCCAGTTGAAGCATGTGATGGCTAATCTCAACAAGCCTATCAAATATGAAATCAACTATAAAATGCAGCTAAGCAGTGAAGTAATCAGCTGGAGTACCACAAGTTTAACCTATGTACGTGCGCTAACTATCAAGCGATTAAGAATAAGCAAACAACCATGAGTCCGATTAACAATTTTATATTAGTAAAAAAACAAATGTTTCGGTGATATGAGAATTTTTTTTTTTTATGACTGCATTCCTGGGCGAGCTTCCGCGCTCCTCAACTGATTCTGAAACCTGAAGTTAATGATTGGGCAAGCCCTCTAGTCAAAGACGGAGTTAGGAATTTTTTTTCCCTAACAGTGACGAAATGTATACTAAAAAAATAAAAAGATGCATTGCAATATGAATAATCATTGACTCTAGGAAAAACTCAATAAGGGATTTTTTTTCCGTATAGTACAAATACCATCTATTTCTCAAAACAAACTCAATGAGGGGTTTAAAACATTCAATAATTTTTTTAACGTCAATAATTTTTTTATTTGCTCTCTAAGTTGAATTGATTATTGAAAAATTGAAGAAGACTATCTTTTTTTCAATGGAGTTTGAGAAATTCACACAAAGAGCCAAACAATAAATGACTTTTTAATTTTTCGGAAGTCCACTATTGCACAGTGCCGGCATTGGAAATTTGGAAGTCCACTAAATGAGAAATTCACTATTGCTGAGTCGTGCACAATGTCAACTATTTTGATTTTGGTTAAGTTGATTTAGGTTGAAGTGTGGATTTTTTTTTTCCTTAATTAGACCTCATCCTTTATATTATTTTACTTTGGCCCATTAGATTTAGTTTTGGAATACTATTTTGGATCTTTTTTCTTGAGAAAAAAATAGAGGATTTAGGACTAGTATATAGCAAAAAATAAGGAAAAAAATCTAGAGGTGGCAAATCGATATAAGTTGGGGATAAAAAAAAATTTTACATATAATAATTGAATTTTCTAAAATTCTTGCCGTGGCGGCCGCCCGTACTAGACCCGCCCCCTGGCTACAACCTTGCCTCTAGTGGTTCTAAAATTTGAAATGTTTTGCCTCCGTAAGATTCAAATGTGCAATCTCTTGGTTTTGACGATAGTTTTTGTGACACGGTAAAAATGTGATTGGTTTTGAGAAGGGACTCAAGTTGAGAAGAATGGCATCTGACTAGTGGGCAATGGCATTTCTCACATCTTCACTTTTCATTTCCTGTTTGTAGGGGCTCACTATATTTGGGGATATGGAGTAAGACATGCAAATTGCAATGATATATGAATCGTTTCTAGCACGATTAACGCGCATAGATTATTGGAAGGAATCCTTATGGAAAATACCTCAATTTTGTTGTACGAGTATTTCTCTCGTCCATTTGATGGCGCACAAAATCTCTTCTTGTCAAGAGTAAAACCGCCAAAGTAAAAGAAGCAAGTCATTGGCGGCTCCAGAAACTTGTGGTAGGGTGTTCAGAAATTACCTTAACTCTTCTAGTTGATTTATTCACCAATAATATATGTAAAAAATCTCATAAATTAGTACAAATAAGGGGGTAAAAATACATAGCCTCTATTCTAAAAAAATTAACTACGAGGCGAAATAAGAACTCAAAAATATATAATACTTCCTCTGTTTCTAAATAAATGTTAGGTGCGCAAATCTAGACTTTTAAAAATGTCACGACCCAAATCCATGGTTATAAAGAATCTGTGACCGGCCAGTGATTTAAGAATCACCTTAGACCTTTACCAACTCATGTCCGTAAAATTATTTTATATGAATTGCCAGTTTTATTATGAATTGATAAATAGGAGTGTAAAAAAAAAATACATATAGAGCTCTCTAATGTACAATCGAAATACATACTCACCCAACGACGTTAATTTACAATCTGTGGCCCACAACTACGGTACCACGAAATAACGATAGCTTTTAGTTATTACTGTAATATCCCAAAATTTTCATTAAATAAAAAATTTGTGATATTATTTCAGAAAAATTATTTCCGTTATTAATCAATTTTTGGAATATTAATTTGATTAAATAATAGATGTAATTTTAAATTCAATTTGGATGTATTAATACCCACAAAAAATATTTTCTTGGCTGTCGAGATTCCTGTTCCGTAAATCGAGACTGCGATTAGTCTCAAAATATTTTATTTAGACTACGGTATTAATTTCGTAATTTTTCAAAAATCAAACCACGTTAGCAATCCAGAAGAACCGGAAGGTTAACAGAACCCAACGCAACACACCTTCCTACCAATCGACCCTTAGTAGATCAATCTATTGGGCGGATAGTCGTAGTCAGGGGACCGTCGTACACCGCGTGACCCCGTTTCCGTGCCCGCAATAATAAATTCTCCCACCCAATGATTCACGCCAGTCGCCAGCCCCTTTCCCTTTCCCTTTCCCTTTTCTTTTTTTTCTCCTTTCCTTTTTCCCTTGCCCCCTCCCTTACCCGACAAACCAGTCTTCTTTTCCTTTTCCCACCCCACCCCACCCCACCCCACCTCACCTTATCTTTTCTCTTTCCACTTCCCACCCCACCCACTCCTCTTATTGTGGGGGTGTTTAATTTTTGCATTTTCGGATTCTCATTTTTCTTTTTTGGGTGTTTGGCATTTCATTTTGAGAATGAATTATGGGAGAATGGATTTTCGGTTTTTGGGTTTAGAGGCAAACACCTAGAAGTAGGTCTAGAGGTGTTTTTCACATTTTTGCATTTTTGGATTCTGTGGTCAATTACCAAAATACCCACTTTCCTCCCTTCATTTTTGACAAAGTAATAAAGACAAAGGGCAATATGGTAAAAATCCAACCCATAATTCATTTTCGACAATCATCTACCAAACACTACTACATTTCAAAATACATTCTGCACAGATCTTTCAAACATTCCTACCATACTAAAAATACATTCTGGCCATAATCCAAAAAGCCAAAAAGTAGGTTCCCAAACACCCCCATATACAACATATACTCTTCTTAGGCCTCGTTTGTTAAAAGTATTAGATGAGTCGGGATTCATAAAAAGATGAAATTCGTAATTTGCAGGTTTGTTTCGTATGAAATTAGATGATGAGATTATTTATATCATACGTATTTCACATAGAATTGGATTGGATTGATAGTATACATTTTCATTTTTGCCCTTACCAAAAAACTAAAGGATAACAACACCATGCATTATGCATCAAAAGCAAACCGGTAAAAAATAAATAACCAAAGCCAATATCAACTGTTTATGTATTAAAAATATAGTTAAAAAATTAAGTGTTCCAATTTTTAATTTCTCTGAATCGATGCGGAAATTTTATTTTTTTAATTATTTTATCCTAAATGGTCATAATTAATTTTTAACTTTAGGGCTTTCATGAAATAGTCATAGAACCAAATAAAAAGCAAATACTTAATTATAAGAGCCCTAAAGACAAATTAATTATGAACTTTTAAGATAAAGTGATGAAAAAAATAAGATCTTTGCACCGGTTCGAACGGATTGAAAATTGGAGCACTTAAATTTTTAATCATATTTTTAATATATAAACGGTTTTACAAAATTTAGTGCTCCAATTTTCAATCCGTTTAAATTAGTGCGAATATCTTATTTTTTTTATCATTATATCTTAAATTGTTATAATTAATTTTTAGCTCTAGAACTTTCATATGAGAGCCGTAAAAGAATAGTAGGACCAAATGAGGACAACTTTGTCCCTTTGAATCAACCCACCTGGGATAGGATTATGAATACTAAGTCCCAGGAGGGATTCGTAATAACCCCTATGGAACTCACTGTTCATCCCAACAGAGTAATAATCTGGTTATCAAACAGGAGTTTTGGAAGCCTTTGGAATTGGTAGTCCAATCCTAAGGTATAGTCTGATTATCAAACGGAGCCTTAGTCTCAAAATATTTTATTTAGCCTACGGTATTAATTTTGTAATTTTTTGAAACCGAAAACCAAACCATCCTACACCGCGTCACGTTTCCGCGCCGCAATAATAATTCTCCCACCCCATGATTCACGCCAGCCCCTCTCCCTTCCCCTTTTTGGGAAATTGCAGAACAGTGGGAAGAGGGGCAAAAAATACCCAAGTCATGAACCAGTTTTTCAGAATTCAAAATTCATGGAAAGGAGAAGAATAATTCCAAAGACATGGAATTCAAAACAAACCTTGACAAAAATACCCCCTTCTCTTACACAACGTTTTCCCTCCCCAAAACGTGAAACCCTCCCGCCCCAAATCACTCTGAAACCCTTGCGCCGAAACCCCCCCCCCCCCCTCGCTCTCTCTCTCTCTCTCTCTCTCTCTCTCTTTGTTGCTCTCTCCCTCCCTCTCGTTGCTCCCTCTCTCTTCCTCTCTTTCTTGCCAACCGACGTCCAGAGAGCAGCCCTCTTCCTCGATCAAGTTTCGGAATTCAGTGGGTTTGAACTTGGGGGAATTTCCAGCACGGATTTGTTGGAAGCAAAGAGCTAATTCTTCGAGTTCAGGGTAAGAGTTCTTGACCTACACAACTTCAATTTTATCTCATTAATACGCACTTACTATTATTTGTTCCAGTGCTTTATTGTTGTTTTTGCCACATTCTTCAATTTTATCTAGGTTTGAGCTTCCGAAATCCCCTGGGTTGGAGATATTTTCTACTGTTTCTTGCCGTCTGTAACAGGTATTTTTCTATGATGATTAGTTGTTTTGCTTTTTCTGGGTTACAGGGTTAATATGTCGTGCAGAGGTTTGTTCTGACAAATTTTCTGGATTTGTATCTGTTTGATTTCGCTGTGGGGATTGATATAGGGGGCCCATTGATATATAGAACATAGAACTTTGATTTTCAGTTTCCCATCTCTTTTTCGTATGCCATTTCTCGTGCATGTGTTTGTTAGGATTTTGTGGTAATTTTTTTTTGATGTTTGTGTATTATGTGTTGAGACCAGTGGCACTAAAATACAATTAGTCACATGATTAGGAACAAGAACACATATTTTGCCGTGGGTATATTGGTATTAGATAGGGCTATGAATACAATTTTGGGATGGCAAAAACAGTTGGGAGTTAATGCATGTATTATGTAGTTATCTAGGCATAAGATCAGATCTTAGGGCTTGATTGTTTTTGGATACCGGAAAATTTGCTAGAACATAAATAGTGTACAACGGAAAAAGAAAGCAACCTCAGTGTAAGGGAGCAAAAAATACATGTTCATGACATTTTCACTTATGTGCATTTAGTCTCTCTCTTTTTTAGAATACTTTTTGCAGCTAAATCTTTAAAAGATCTAACCCATGTTTTGTGGTTCATTTTCATTTTGCATGTTAAATTTAATGGAGAATTTGATTTGTTGAATTTATTATTTATATTTGATTCATTGATCATAATTTAGTAATTGATATTATTAGTTGGCTTTGTCAATTGAAGCAATATTACGTCACGTTGACCCGTGCCTTCAGGCACGGGCATTTGCTAGTGTTACATAACTTAAAAAGGAACCTCATTTCATACTGACCAACACACAAGGGTAAAGGCACAGCCATTCAGTGAGTTAAAAACATGGGTCACTGCCCTTAACAGTCTAGGGCGTACTTTCTTACATGGAGAGCAACAACAGTTCTTACAAGGAGAAACATTAGGTGACTTAAAGAGCAACTATTATATTTTCTGGAAAAACAAACTTCCATTGCAATGGGGGTACAGAATGGTGGATCAAATGTTGGTATCAATATAGTACCTTTTTCTCCTAGGGGGAACTAATGGGCAAGTCTCAATATTGCCCCTTCTATTCCTCACTCATACAATGAAAAAAACCAATTTGCGTACAAACAAAGACACATAGACGAAATGAGAGAAGAGAAAATAGAGAAAACTGCAAAAAAATTGAAACACCCAACCCAAAACATTCCTTACCAGATGCGTACGTTTTCCGTTTGGAGGACAAGATCTTGCTTCTTCTTCCGTGGAATGGAAAGAGTACTGTACCATAGAGAGAGATGAAGTCAGAGATGAAGAAGAGGTGAAGGAGAAGAGGTCGAGAGGAGGAAAGAAGCAGAAGAAACCCAAGAAATCCTAACTCTTGTTGTTCACTTCTAGTCGGTCGTCCTGTTCAGAGCCGTGTGGGAATTGGGGGCAAATGAATGAGAAAGATGGATGGGTGGATTTGAGGTTTAGGGTTTTTTTGATGAGGGGCTTCATAGTCTTTTCATGTGACCTTTCCATGTATTGGAAAATACTTTTCTCCTTCCTATATTTACATGAATTTCCTAAAAACTACTCCATCACTTGGGCATTGTTTGCCCCATGGACCACTGTCCGGTAATTCTCCCCATTTTTTTTTTTTCCTCCTTTCCTTTTTCCCTTGCCCCCTCCCTTACCGTACAAACCACTCTCCTTTTCCTCCTTGGCTCCTTTCCCACCCCACCTCACCTTTTCTTTTCTCTTTCCACCTCCCTCTCCACCGAAACCGCCACCACTGCCTAGAACCCACCACCAGCCGTACCTACTCCTCCAGCCGCACCCACCTCGAAACCCCACCACCCGGCCCGTACCCATCACCACCGGTGGGCCTGCACATCCCGGTGCCTTAAAAAAAAAAAACAGCCGTGAGTTTCGTGCGCCACCGCCACCGCGGGCCCCGACGGGGTGCCGCCGGACGCCGCCTCAAGATTTCGAAACCACCACGGCGATCCACGAACACCGCACAACTCTTCCCCAAGCTTAGAATCGCGTTTTAAATAGTTTTCCAGAAACCCGAAACCTTAATCTGCGTTTTAATGGAGTTTAGAACTAAAACTTAATTCCTGTTGTGGATGATAACCTGATTTTAATTAGAGAAGTTAATTAATTATTATTTAGTCCTGTTTTCATTAATATTTAGTCCTGTTTGTGATAGAAAATCAGTGGTACGGCCTGAAATTGAATTTTATTCGTAAATTGAATATAAGCTCTTGATTCATGTTCAAGGGAAACATGTGCATGTTATGGAATTATTAGATGATTAAAAATTTTGCTGTATTAATAATAGAAAATTTCTCGCTAAGTAGTTAATTTAAATTGTAAAAAGAAAAATATAAAAGAGTTTCTAAATTAAATATATATGGAAGAAATATTTTAGCCCTAAGATATGGTATTGATTAAACCAACTTGTTAACAAAATTCCGTATTTAAACTAGTGTACTTGTTACACAGGAAAATTATTTTTAAGTATTGAATGAAAATTAGAGGAAATAGTATTTTAAGAAATACAATAATAGTTAGAAAATATAAGTTGATACTTCCTCCGTCCCAAAATATTTGTCCGGTCTGCAAAACGAGGACTTAAAAATAATACATTTCTTTCAAGAAAAAATTCAAAATTTTTTCATAAATTAAAAGAACTCATCGATATCTAGTGAATTATTGAAAAAAATTTAAATTTTTCTTGCAAAAAATATATTATTTTTACGTCCTCGTTTTGCAGACCAAACAAACATTATGGGACGAAGGGAGTATTACGAGATAAAAAAAAAGAATAAAGTTTAGTAAAAACTAAAATTAGTAATAAATATTTTACAATAAAAACTAGTTTGTAAAATCTATGAATATTATGAGAGTTTAAAATAATGTTTAAACGGAAAAATAGTAGAAATGTTTTATAAAAATACTAGATGTGAGAAATAGACTTAATTTTAAGTGTAGTAATTAATTGTTTGACTAAATATTTATTTTGTGGTAATAAAGAAATAGAATAAATGATTTCGAGAATACTATATAAGTTGATATCATGAATTTATAAAAGAAAAAAAAACATTCATTCCTCTTGGTTCCCATTTTTTAGAGTAATTTTTAACTTTCGACACAGTTTCCAATAAATCTCTCTATCTCTCTCCACTCATTATCACTCAACCCTCAAAAATAACTTTCTAAGAATTAAACCAAACAAAGTGATTATCTTTTAAGATAACGATTTTATTCAAACCGTCGTATACATATTTTTGACTTATTCGTCAATTGATATTTAATAAATTAGAATATTGTTATGTCAGACTTTATGCATGCGATATTGTGTTTGTGAGTTTTGTATGCTGTTGATTATTATGTGGATTATGGCAATTTGAATTGCCACGTGAACGTAAAATTGGACAATAGGAACATTGGGTGGTACTCGAGACTTAAATAAGCGATTAGACGTTTAAACTCAAGGGAAAGTGAAATGTTGATAGTCACCGTTGTGACGGTTACGGTCAGGAGATAGCCAAAGTGGCCGAGGACCGTTGATTACTGAAAGAATGGGTAACGGTATCGGCACTAGTGGTTTAAGACCGGTGGATTTTGATAAATCATGTAAACCCTGAATATGGCACTGCTGGATTTATCTTGTGGAATTTCAGGGGGTGTTTTTATTGGTTGAAACCGGAGTATGGGTATCATTTCTCACGGTTGGTTGGTTTATCATTTGCCCCTTGTGATGGTACAGCCGAGTTCGATCTGACATGTAGTTTGGTCTTATTCGTCTGGGACCCCAGGCTAGGCAAGTAAGGAGAGGGTAATTTGGTAGAGTTGCCATATTTCAGAGGTTGTTTTTCATGGTGGAGAGATCTAAAATTCACTAAAAATCAAGAACTATCTAAAAAAGCTACTTGTGACTGCGTATCGTAATTGCTGTATAACTTTGTGTTATTTTCATTGAAATTGCAAATTGTGGTATCGGGTTTTAGGATTTATACTTGGTGAATTATCACTCAGGATACGTTTGTATCCTGATAAATCAGTTGCTTCGGCGATCAATTTGCTAGAGCGTGCAGGGTTCTACAGTGGAGCAGTTGATACAGGTGGGACCCCTGGAACGGAGGCCGGGCCAATGTTGCTTGAAATTCGTGTTAAAACTAGAGTCGCTCTAGAGTTGTTTTTAAATAAAATGTTCGTAGATTTTTGTATTATTTTGAGATTATAATTTTTGTATAAGCAAAAATAAAGGCCTAGAAGTTTGTAAAAGTTAGCGTATTTTAAAAGTAATGCGCCTGAAATTCCTTGAAAAATCGGGACGTTAAAATTACAAATTTTGAGTCTAGCAACATAAAGTCACGACAACAATAATCATCAACTATTAGCTACGTACACGATATTCATGTAGCCAACTTTACCCCTGTGTCCTGGAATGGTTTCATAAACACAAAACCATTCCAGTGAGCATCACGATATACCAAGGTTACATAATTCACATGAAAAATATCAGATAACAATTATTTAAGAGAGAGAAGTCAATTTTCAGGCTCGAAACTGCTAAACTACATTTGAGAAAATACACATATCGAACGATGCATCTATCATGAGTGGAACACCGGCATTTGATCTGGGGAGCGACCCCATAGGCAGGAATTGATATCAAGTCCCTAGGATACCCGGATATATCCTTTAACACTTTGGGCGCCAAAACTCAACGCCCAGATTTCTTTTTCGATATGCGTAATACATTTCATTCTTTTTCCTTTAAAATACAAATCCCATGCTTATCATTGAAATTCCATCTTTCCAATTATGCTCATTATGGAGGATCAAAAAAAAATTATGCTCATTATGCACTAGACGTTTCCATACAAGTCGTCTATTTTCACAAATTCAACATTTTATAGTCGCATTACATTAAAAATAAATTATGTAACCAAAGTATATTCGTAACTCACCTTTGAAGAGTGAAACCCAAGCTAATATACGTACAAATTCTAATAGCCGGCACCCAAACTGTGGAAAGAGAGAGGGAGCTCGCCGACCTTGTGGCTCGCCAGTGATGGGTCACGCCGGAGCGGAAAATGATCGGAGATGGAAGCGTCGATGAGGATAGATTGGCAGTGGATTTTCTCTAATTAATGGAAAAGAGAGGATAGATTGCCTCCGTGATGAAGCCTTCCCTTGGATAGCAACCATGTTCGGACTTTCACCGAATTTGGAGACCTTAGTTATGACCAAGTCGTCTTCCAGCTCTTTCTGGGTGTGCTTTTCAGAGCCCTCTGTGATGAAGCATTCTATCTTCTCTTTATCTTTTTTTCTGTTATCTGTTCGTTCCAGTCAATAATAGCTTGTCGTGATCACTAAATTGAAGCGTGCCTCTATATTGGAAGTGAAAGACGTACCATTTCTCGAGATTGGAAGTGATTCGTTAGAAATTACTTCCCTGACACGTTTATGCCTTTGAATCTCTTTTGAAATGGCCTTTATGTGGGCAGTTGTATTTAGTGAGCATAATATGCCCTCCTTTGCGTAGATTTATTGACACCCTTTAATGTATTGAACTTTAGCATGATGTATGAGTGCAGG
This sequence comes from Rhododendron vialii, assembly GCF_030253575.1. NCBI lineage: Eukaryota > Viridiplantae > Streptophyta > Magnoliopsida > Ericales > Ericaceae > Rhododendron > Rhododendron vialii. The sequence goes on along the minus strand of NC_080569.1, from coordinate 25,396,791 downwards.
GTTGTTGGAAGAATGAAATTGATTGTGACAATGCAGAGCACTACTGGACAGCCCAAAAGAGGATTTTCAAGTGTTTGTCGCCGCATCTCGAAGAAGTTGTGTTTGTTGATTTAAGTTGGTTTCACGATGAATCCAACTTCTTCTCTTTTGTACAATTTCTTTTGAAGATGCAAAGGTGCTGCAAAAGATTACTCAAAATGTCAATGCTAGGTGATGCATTGCCAAAGGAATTTTTTGTAGCAGCTAACAAGTTGTTGACCTTTCCAAGATCCTCTCCTGATGCAGCAGTTATGTTCTGCAAGTGAAATGGACAACTAAGAGTAACTCCACTTTCTTGCTGAAACATGCATTCCTTTTATCATTACTGGTTTCACATTTAACTGTTTCTATTTTGATAGTGCTTGTAGCCGTGTCTGAAGACTGAATATTGTTGGCTTTACGGGAGATGAGGGTAGACTGAATCTTGTTGGCTTAAAATGCAAAGATGCTAAAGACTGTTGATTCCGGTGTTATGAAGGGACAGGTTGACAATTACATAGAAGTGTGTGTATCTCCAAGTTCTCTGAAGTGAGCAAAACTTGTTTAGTTCTCCGAGAACCACGTTTGAAGGGAGTAACCATGTTCTCTCAGCGACACCATGAGTTTCCTTAGTTAGAATTGCATTTGTTTCAGCAACTGCTATTGTGAGATTTGTAACCAATGGATGTGCCCCTGTGCAAATGAGTATGCACGTTTATTTGATTTGCTTCAGTCTAGACTGCTTATTTGCTTATTCAAAAAATATATGCTAATGCTTTGCTTGTCCAGTACCGGTGTCCTGTGATGGTCAATAGCCTTAGACCTGAAGAATTACATAACAAGTGTTTTCTTTTTTTTTTTCTTTTTTGGGATCCGGTTTGTCAGTTGTTTGTGGTCACACGGGATGAAGAAGTCCACTTCATTAATCCTTTATAGAAGAATTTCCTCAAAATTAGCTGCCGCGCAGGGATGGTTAGTGCAGATTTTAATGTTTGTTTGATGAAATGAAAGCTTGGGGGAAACCATGTTGACAGTAGTGCTGTGGGGGATTTCCAATATTGACTGCAATGTCGAATAGATGAGTTGTCCATATCAGCAGGGATGCGGGCGCGTGGGAGGCAACACGGAGGTGAAGTTGAAGCCCTTTTGGCAGGAGGTGTTTTGCCAATTTTAGGATTTGGATTACGTAACCTGTGCCGTTGTTCAGAGACATTTGAACCAAAACCCAATTGAGAGTGAGAGAGAGGCAATCTCCATTGATGGGGAAGAGAAGATTCTGGTGTTCAAAGAAGTTTTTCCAATTTTACTAATAACGATTGGATTATACTGAATATATTGCATAAGTTGGAGGTGGCTAACTAAGAAAAACTGAAACTCTGCGGATCGTGTTCACATTTAACATTAAAGACCGAGGGTTTTTGCTAAGTGTGCATCTGAAAATTGAATAAAGAAATGGAAAAGAAGGGAAAAAAAATTTATAAAAAAAAAAATCCCCATTGTTTGGTTTCTAGAAAAAGAGAGGGAAAGTTTAAAAAAAATTTAATTTTCTCTTCAATTTCTTTTCACATTCTATCTAATTTTTCTCTTCATTAATTTCTCTTTCTTTCTATTTCCATCTCCAAATTCCAAACAGAGCCTTTATTAAATGAAGTAATAATAATCGTCAAATTATTTCTACTTATAGTAATTGATAATTTGATATATGAGAGAAAAATAATCTGCTTAAAAGCTCGTAAAAATGAAAACTTGACTATCAAATGATACTAGTATTTGCTACGGGCTTTCTCATTCCCAGTATGGGATATCTGCCGAAATCCCAATCGGCAATCCGCCAATACCTCCTTTCAAAAACGAAAAATTTTAAGAAAATAAATTAAATACCAATCCCTCATGTAGTCTTTTGGGTTCGAAAATCATGTTCGAAAGAACCTACAATCCTCTCCGGTCAACAGATGCACTCTCCGACTAGAGGTGATAAACGAGTTAAAGGAGCCCAACAGTTAGTTGATCAAATTTGGTTTGATAACAATTGATCAAATTTGGTTTAAAAATTTAATGAGCTTTAAAAATATATCCTGGCTTAGTTTGTTTATGAGACGAGACAATCTCAAACGAGTTTTAATCAAGTCAACACGAGCTGATCTTAAGTAACTTGAATTTTTCTTAAAAATAGGTCAAACATGACTAGTAGTAGCAGTTTGGTTTGAAATCTTGATGAGAATCAAAAATATGTTCGAGCTTGGGTTTTTTATGGACCCGGGGGCTCTGCTGCCCGAGGGGCGCAGGAGCCCCTGCCCACACTTGGCCACACGCCAAAAACGGTAACGTTTTGGTTAAATAAAAAATCCCAACCACCAATTTGCAATCCTATGAAGCAGAAACGTGATTATGAGACCCTTAGAGACAAAATTTGATTATGTCTCTTTAGAATAATATGATCAGAATAGTAAGATCTTCACACCCGTTCAAACAGATTAAAAATTGGACCACTTAATTTTTTAATCATATTTTTTAATATATAAACGGTCTCAAAAAATTAGTGCTCAATTTTTCACCCCGTTTGAATCGGTGCAAAAATTTTGTTATTCTTATCATATTATTCTGAAGGGTCGTAATTTATTTTTATCTCTAGGGCTCTCATAATCACATTTCTGCTCCATATGGTCCTAAATAAAGAATATATACTTAATATGAGAGCCCTAGAGATAAAAATGAATTACGACCCTTCAGAATAATAGGATAAGAATAATAAGATCTTTGCACTGATTTAAATGGGGTGTTAAATGGGATGAAAATTTGAGCACTAATTTTTTGAGACCGTTTATATATTAAAAATTATAATAAAAAAAATTAAGTGGTCCAATTTTTAATCTATTTGAATGGGTGTGAAGATTTTACTATTCTGATCATATTATTCTAAAGAGACATAATCAAATTTTGTCTCTAAAACTCTCATAATTACGTTTCTACTTCATAAAATTGCAAATAAGTGTTTGAAATTTTTTATTTAACCAAAACGTTGCCGTTTTTGACGTGGGGCCAGGTGTGGGCAGGGGCTCCTGCGCCCCAGGGGCAGCAGAGCCCCCGGATCCGGTTTTTTATATAACAAACCAATCTTGTACTAACAAAAACAAAAACAAAAAAACTTTTACGACTAACAAGTTTTCGACAACGAACACGAGCTTAGTAGTAGTAGGTTGGTCAGTTTGGAAGAAGCCCTATCGCCGACCACCCCCCGAAAGAGGTAATGGGTCAAGTTTGGAGGGGAAGCCACGTGAAGAAACAGACAGTGCAGCCCCAAACCACTAAACCGATGCGGACGACCTCAGATGGCCGAAACGGAAACCGATGTAGTAGTCGGAGGAGGAAACCCGGCGTTGATCGACTCAGTAAGTTGCCTGACTCTGTGCTCCTTCATATTCTCTCTTTCTTACCAATCGAAGACGCGATCGGAACCGAGGTTTTGTCGAAACGGTGGAAATCCCTTTGGACTTACTCGCCGTCCCTCATTTTCCGTCAATATACTTATGATGATGATCCTGAAGACGAAAGACCAATTTCTCACGATACCTACACAGAAGAATGGATCGTTTTGGAAGATCGCAACTTTGTTGCCTTTATTGACAAAACCCTACTTCTTTCCAACTGCTCCAAGGTCGACAAGTTAGAGTTTGATTTTCAATACAAGCCGTGTTTGGCTTCCATGGTCGATTTGTGGGCTCGCTTCGCGGCAGTGAAAGGAACTGAGGAGCTTCACCTTTTATTCCACGATGAGAATATTTATGCGGATAAGAATCGTCGTTACGAGTTGCCACAGCATCTATTTACGAATTCGTTGTTTCGAGAATTGAACTTCCGTAACTGCAGGGTAAACCCTAAAGGGAATATTGGCTGGAAATCACTGAAGAAGTTGTCGATTGGCGAGGTGAGGTTGAGGAATGAGTTGCTAGAGAAGATACTATCGAGTAGCCCGGTGTTGGAGATGTTGGAAATATATTGGTATGAAGGCTTCAGCCGTTTGCACGTCAATAATGCAAGTTTGAAGAAACTTATCGTGAGAAGTTATCAGGGTCCCACTCCCTCATATGAAGAAGATGAAGCTGAAGCTGAACACAAAAACGAAGAAGCCGATGCTGAAAATGACAATGGAGAAGATGAAGCTGAAGCTGGTGGGGCACACGGTGCTGCAGAAGATGCAGCTGATGGCGGCAACGCGTTGGAAGGAGATTTAGCAGATGGGGAAAACCCTGCTGAAGAAGATGAAGCTGATGACTGGCACGGCTTTGATCCGGAAGGGCTGGAAATTTCGGCTCCTCATCTCCAATCATTGGAGATTTCTGGACGTCTAGCGTAGAACTGCCAGCTTATAAATGTATCGTCTTTGGTTGACGCTAAACTCGCCTGCAACTTGAAAAGTGATGGAGGTGAAGAAGATGTTATGAGGATTCAGAATGAGTTGGGAGGACTTCTCTCGAGCTTTGCTCGTGTGACGAGTCTCGCAGTAGGTACTTGGGCAATGCGGGTTAGTCTACCAACAATCCTTTTTCATTGCGATTGATTTTGATGAACTATTTATTTTATGCTTTCCTCTTCAGAAGAAACCAAACGAATCTTCTATTTAGGTTTGCCTATAGAATTGATTTTATATGATGCTTGAGTTTTGTAACTTCTCATGTAATTTCAATATTTGTCGCTAGGAAATCATTCATAGGCTATGAAGCACGGATACGCCTAAACCAGTCACGTACAGGTATCGGATACTTTCCAGATACAGATACGCATCCGATACGCCCCGATACGTATCGGATACGGCAAATAAGTATCCTGTAATTAAATTAAATGTTTTAATTTTCGGATACGCGAGGGATACGGCCGGATACTTTTGTGATACGGTGGCAGTCACACACACAGCGAGAGAGAGAGAGAGAGAGAGAGAGAGAGAGAGAGAGAGAGAGAGAGAGAGAGAGAGAGAGAGAGAGAGAATCAGAGACGAGAGAGACGACTGGAGAGAAAGAGGAGAGAGAGAGAACCAGACGACGACGGCGGCAACTAAATCGACGACTGATTTTTGTACCCCTTTCGATCGACGAAGACGGCAGCTAGATCAGATGTAGATCGTTATGTTTTTTTGCCGGGTTTCTCTATTGTTCTGTACTTATATATATAGAATACAAAAATTACACCATAGCCCCTTAAGTTATTTTTGTTTTGATCATACCCCTTAAGTTCTTTATCACGACACTAAAGTCCCTTAATTTCTAAAAATTACAGTTTTATATCTCCCAGACTCCTAGTTTTATATTTATCTCCCAGTTTTACCCCTAACAAATATAAACATTACATCATTTTGACTTCTTATGCCTAGTAGGAGACTAATAATTATGAATATATATAATTTGCACAGTCGTATCTCCGACGTATCCGTATCCTAGTTTTTTAGGTTTTGCCGTATCGCCATATTTGTATCGTGTCGTATCCGTATCCCGTATCTGTATCCGTGCTTCATAGTTCATAGGGCATTTCCATACAGCCATTGATGTTGTGAATGTTTCTTGTATTAGAACGGTATTGGATGAAACCATTAGTCTATAGCACGGCTTGAGAGCCTTAATTTGCAATTGATAACAACTTCACCTACGGATTATTGACAGGTTGCCTATTTCCCTAATGTTCCACCTGCTGCACATATTTGGGTGTACGGCTTGCCATCAGTTTAGACTTACCTAGAGTTGTTTGTTTGGTAGAGATTTATGCCGTGACATGACCAATTAATTGGGAGCCAGATATTGGGTTTGAGTCGTCTGACGTGGAAAAACAAAAAAAGAAAAAAGAAAAAGCTCTTACTGAGCCTAACCATGTTCATGTTTCAGTGCGTGACTGCATGTTTTTGTGTACTTAATAGCTTCAGTCCACAATTCTTGTCCGAAAGTAAAAAAATCTAATTTGGTGCTAAGCACTTAAATCCTTGGTCTGCAGTACTTGTTACTTTTGCCCCAATTTTGTAAAAGCTCTACCCTCCTTCGCTATGTAACTATCCAAAGGCATGGAAGGGCAGAAATCTTGGTATTATGGTTTTCTAAAACTTCTTATTTTGGTAACTCTCTAGGAGTCATCTTTAACCTTGAATGTGGACCAATGTTGCGGATACATGAGCTGAAAAATTGAATAGTAGCATCTGTCAAACACTTAAGAATATTCTATTCGGTTGTTTCATTTTTTTTTTGTCTTCTGTCCATTGAAAATTTTCCTTGACGGGTAAAGGAACTATCATCCATGGAAGCAAAAGGCGTGAGTTCTCCGTTGTTGAATTGCACTTCTCTGACACTAGAGGCTTGGCTAGGGGATGACGTCTTCCCTTGGATAGCAACCATGCTCGGGCTTTCACCGAATTTGGAGACCTTAGTTATGACCAAGCCGTCTTGCGGAAGTAATACGGTGTGTTTTTTCAGAGCCCTTTCAATGTCTTCTTGAGATTATTTCATGAGATGTGCAAAAGTGGTCCTCATTATACATTCCATATTTTATGTATGAGTGCAGAAGGATGAACTTGGTAGCTACGAATTACAGCACTACTGGACATCCCAAAAGAGGATCTTCAATTGTTTGTCACTGCATCTCAAAAAAGTTGTGTTTGCTAACTCAAGTTGGTTTGGCTATGAATCGAACTTCTTCTCTTTTGTACAATTTCTTCTGAAGAATGCAAAGGTGCTGCAAAAGGTTATTATCCATACGTCAATGCTAGATACTGGAATGCCGAAGGAATTTTACGTTGCAGCTAACAAGTTGTTGACCTTTCCCAGATCCTCTCCTGATGCAGTAGTTATGTTCTGCAAGTGAAATGGACTACTAGAGAACTCCACTTTCTTGCTGAAACATGCAGTCTTCTTATGATAACTAGTTTCACATTCACTTTTTGCTTAAAGTGCAAAGATGCTCAGACCGTTTGATACTGGTGTTTCAAAGGGGCAGGTTGACGATACATAAAAAGTGTTAATATCTCAAAGGTCTCTAAATTGAGCAAAATTGTTACAGTTCTCTGAGACCCACTTGTGAGGGAGTAACTATGTTCTCTTAGCGACACCGTGAGTTTCATTTGATGGAATTGCATATATTTCAGCTGTTGTTGTTGTGAGTTGTGTAACTATGGATGTGTCCCTATGCAAATGAGTAGTATGCACGTTTATTTAATTTGTTTTCAGTAAACTGCCCATTTGCTTCTCTGGCAATTTTTATGTCATTGCATTGCTTGCCCGGTACTGGTGTCCCATGGTCAATATCCTCAGGCTAGAAGAATACCAGAACAAGTTTATTTTCTCCTTTTGTAAAGATAAAATTGTTTCGCTATTCTATGTGCAGTAGATATAAAGAGAATTGGTTAAGAGGTTACTTTAATGGCTCATCTTCTGAAATTGTCACATTACAACAAGAAATGTCCTATAATGGTGGAAGGGTTTACTAACCTTGGGAACTAAGGAAATGGTTGTCGCATTCCACTCCTTCAGCAATAAACCATTATAAAAAATGTACATTATAGCTACCACCAAAGCTAAACCAACCATCTTGATCTCAATTCTGTTGGTAAAAAGCTGAGTTGTACTTAATTTCCTCTCAAGTATTGGGTCTCATTAACTGATCTCCTAATTACTGATCTCCTTAATTTCCTCTCAAGTAATGGGTCTCATTAACTGATCTTTAACAGAGACAAGAAATTTGTTTTGAATAGCTTGAGCCAACTGAACCTTTGAATCAATTCTGAACAGAAATTTACTTCCTAATAAACCTGTATAGTAATCAACAAAATCCCCAATTTTATAGCGTTAGGTTGTCAATCATATTCCCATTAGCATCCAACAAACTAAGAATTGTATTTCTTGCTCTGTGTACCCAATTTTTGTGGGGGACAAATTGTGTTAGGGAAATGATAATGCCAAAACTGTTTTTGTTGTATAAGACTTTTATGCACTGGAGTTTTGGCATTATCACTACTCATTGTGTTATGATCCCCTAATGCGTTGACTTTGGACCTTTTTCTTTTGACCTTCATAATTGGAAATGATAAGCTTCTTTTCTTGAGCTTGATAATGCACTGTTGTGCAACAATAAATGCAAGACATTATATGAACAAATGAGCTTTAAGAGCTGAAAACCAATCTTTATCTCCGGAGTCCTGAGTTATACTCATGCTGAAGTTTTGGTTTGGTTGCAGGGGTTTAAGGCTTAATTAATTTAATACTTGTTAATACCAAACTATTCGCCACCGACTTCGAAAAGATTTTGTTTGTAATTTTGGAAAGGCTAATTAGACGAAATTGATTGCGCAAAAATGGATTACCAACTTCTGCAATCAGGGTAATAAGAGTGCAAGTTTAACCCCAAGGAAAAGTAGAAACTTAGAGCAGCGGCATAGCCGCATAAATATCATCCATTATTTCCGAAGTACCAAAAATAATATAAATAAATATCATCTATTAGTCCAGATGATTTTAATACGGTGAATTGTAAGGTTTGCTCATTTTCATAATCACCTACCGAGTGAAAAAGTCGGGGTATTCCTATCCCCCTCCTTCAGAAATTTTCAATATAGCTTTTGAAGCACGTAACTCTTCTCTTGCATGAACCGATTTCCGAAGAAAATCATTCTTTCGAAAGATCATCGTCCTCACCATCATCGTCACTATCCTGCATGTAACATTCTGGAACCTATGGCCGCAAGTATTAGCATTCTATAACTGCAAAACTTTTGCTATCTCTGACGTGTACAGCAGCAAACTTGGAGAAGTCCCATACTACACACACACAACCCCCCCCCACCCCCCAAAAAAAAAAAAAAAAAAAAAACCCTTCTGTCTGGACACACCAATTCAGATGAACTACGGACAAAAAGTCTCTATACTAAATTGAAGAAAGCCCAGAACAACATAACAGACAACAATAATCAAAATTCGCCGATTCAGATGCTTTACTAAACTAGTAGAAGGATACCTTTCCAGTTTCCCCCAAAAAAAGCACTAAAAGGAACAACATAACAGACAACAATAATCAAAATTCGACGATTCAGATGCTTTACTAAACTAGTAGAATGATACCTTCCCCCAAAAAAAGCACTAAAAGGAGAACTCAACCACAAAGAATTCACCAACACTAAACCCTTGACCAGATTCTAACAGAGCCTAGTATTTTTACATCAAGTGACTACCATATATAAACCAAATGGAATGATAACGTCCAAGAAATACCTCACAGCACCAATATCAACATGGTTTCCCCCAAGCTTCTCATTTCGTCAAGAAACAACATTAAAATCTCCACTAACCAACCTTGAGGCAGCTAAATTTGAGGAAATTCTTCTAAGTTCATTCCATAGAGCCAATCTATCAGACATAGTACTTTTTTTTTATCTGGTATAAGACGAGGTACACTAGGCAAAACAAAAGTTACAGCTTTTAGGCCACAGTTTGATGAACTTGAACAGAGATACATTGTTCTTCCGATCAAGTCATTGAACGAGAGAAATCATGCTTCCGATATATCAAACAATGGTGTTATTATTACTACAAGGACCATCAAAATTAACATTGGACGGTACTCCTCCAAATGGTCAATACTCCACAAATCTCTGATTCAATCGAACTTAGATGATATTCACCCATAATACAGTTACTACTACAAATGATAGCTCATGCCGAACAAAAAAAAGTGTCAAGGATAGCTCACAAATCAAACAGCTAATAAAGTTCAACCTGTTGAACTTGAGACTACCAAGATATCCAATAGAGTGCATGGTTGCACTTCTAAAAAGAGAAACATTACATTCTACAAGCTCATAACTAAACTACACTCAGAAAATCAAATTACTGAAGCTGTCCATTTCACTCATAGAACATTACCATTGCATTGGGAGAAGATCTTGGAAAACTTAAAATCTTTTGGACAAATTCCGTATTCATTTTAACATTATCTCTTACAGCATCGAAAACCATCTTTTGCAGCATCCTTGCATTCTCTAGCAGAAATTGTACGAAATCAAAGTTCATGTCATGATATAACCATCTTACACCAGCAAACTTAACTTTCTTGAGATGCAGCATTAGACACCCAAAAGCCCTCTTTTGTGATTTCCAATAGAGCTTTTCATCAAAATTGCAAAGTTTGGTGAGAGTTTCCCCAAAATGCTGCAGATGTAAAATACATTATGCTCAAGTTGTATAAAACCTAATGCATAATGTGCGCATCTAAGAACATCAATGAATGCCTCTTATGCACAATAAAATTATTCAAATATCTTATGCAAAGGTCATTTACAAGGATATCTACGCACCAAAAGATATGGAAGTGATTCCATAGATTCACTTCCGATCACAAGTAGTGCAATAGTGGCTTATAAATAAATGAGATACAAAACGCACCTCATGGTAGCCGTTGGAAGAGGACAAGGTTATGACTAATGTCTCAAGATTAGGTGAACTTCCCAACAGGTTTTGTATACCAGGAAGGATTGTTTTACTGATACCCGCATCTAGTGTTAAACATACGCACTTCAGTAGTGGAGAGGGCAAAAATTTTGCTTCCATTATTGACAGCACCTGCCATCAGAGCAAGATGCAAAAGGACAAAGGAGATCAGAAGACTAAATTATTCAGTAAATCCTACAATTAGACTCCACATATTGCACAAATGCGTTGTGGATGTGCACCATTGTTTGATTTCCAGACCATGTATTTTCGAGCAATAGTAATCACAAAGTATTGAAAAGCCAGGATTGGGTTTTTTAAACCTAATAGTATTGGCTTTAATAAACAGGCACGGAGTTTATCTATCCACAACCAGCCTACAAAATAGACACATGCGGAATTAAGGAAACTTACATCATGATCTCATTGCGATACTCTCATACTTGATTAGAAGGACTGAGCAGTAAAATATGCTTATGTCCGCAATGATGGTTACAGACCTTAGTTGCAGGAACCTTCAACTATGCCCACGTTTCTTCGACGGAAACGCGTTTCCGCGTTCCCGTCGAAGGAAACTCCAAGAAACACGTCCCAATGATGACGGGAACTCGTTCCTTACCTATACGGGAACTTGCACCCAAAAAACGGTTGAGAGACTTACGATTCAAGTTGCAATTGGTACCTTTAAAGTTGTTTTGATCTTGTTAGTGAGCACATCTGATATTAACCTTCTAGAGTCATATCAATGCCCTTAACTTTTACGCCTACTTAATATGCACAAGAGCTCTATTGTGTAATCATGTGCTACAATAAAAATGTTGAAATATAACTAGAAACTTATAATTTTAATAGTAATATTTTATGTGGTAGAATAATATTTATATATATACATTTAACAATATAAAATTCCAAAATATATTTATAATTTTAATAATTTTTCCTAACCGCTCCCAATGGCGCTCCCACACTTCTGTGATCATCCGCTCCCCCGTCCCCACCCCCGCTCCCGCTTCGTGTAACTAAGTTACAGACTATGAAGCACCGACACTTCTAGAGGCCGGTGTGTCCCCGTCTCGGACACGGGGACACAGCAAAATACGTATGAAACACGCCATCCATTAAATTTGATGAACTTTTTGAGGGGACACGTATAGGGACACAGCTTGGGTTAAATATGCATTTTTGGAGGAAAAAAATAGGGGTAATTGTGTCTTACTTCAAATATTTTGTGTTAAAAAGTAATATGATGTATATATGATGCTTGTTTCTACATATTGATGCTTCATGCTTTTACATATAATAACTATGTTTTCATTCGTATAGAATAAATTTTATTTACTTATTTATATATTTTATCAAAAATCCCGTGCCCGGTGTCCGTATCTGTACTACATAGGTTACAGATGTGGTAAGACGAAAATATCTCCACGTGATCATTGCAAGTGAGGTTGTCAAGGGCGGAGGTGTATGCTATAATCTAGATGACCGAGCGCGTAATATATAGTGCATCACCATGAGTTTGTAAGAACCGCAAAATGGCAAGTGACAAAAATAATTAAGAGATGATGATGACTAGCAAAGGAATGGTAAATTTCATCTTCACTAAATCATCGGCCAAGAAAAGACAATTAGAGAAGGTTTGAAAGCCAATAATATGAGATGTTATAAAACGAAGTGCAAAAGTAAGCGAAACGAAGACCTCAGCTCCAAAGATGGAATTTCATTGTTTTCAGTTAACTTGCAGTGAGATTAGGACCTTCTGAGGAGGATGTATTTCACAAGGGACAGCAATTTGATAGTGTATAATTTCAAATGGCTACACATAAGTTATGTTAGGGCAGACGAAGTGTTCTTATGCACCCCATGAGTGTGCCATTTTGTTAGATTAGCATGGCTAAGGAGAAGACAGAGACGAGGCCATCACTCCATCCACTGTTTTTTTCCCCAACACGGATGACTTGAAATCAATATCTGGCTGGCCAAAATTAGTAAGTCATGAAATCAATGACAGTGTCCTTATCAATAAAATCTTGGTCTTAATTAATTACTTGACAAGATAATGAAAAATTGGCATTTTGCATATATACATGTACACAATTTGAACGGGCCTTAATATGATACACATAAACATCTGAGTATGCCTTTTCCACTTTGACTCTAATACCATACAAACCATTTTGCAACCAAAGCACTTGGAAAATAAGAATGTCAAAGAGAGCATTTTCACTAACTTGTACATAATTTCAATAGTAAAGAGAAACATACTAAATATGCCCAAACTTGGCAGATTTGAAGAGCAAAAATAGTAAAATTTAGTTTTAACTCCTTCAAATGCCAACAAAAATAAAACAATCTCAAGGAACTAGTTTTACTTATCTACTGACCACGGTTATGTAAATCACTCCGTGTTTCTGAAAAAAAATCTGAAAAGAAATTGATAATAAAATCATTCACGTTAAGTTTTGTGTATTGTTCAATGGCACAAGGAAAAGATTGTGAAAAGACCAACCTGTAGAGCCCAAGTACCTAATGTAATATTCTTCACATGGGCAAGGCTCTCAAGAAGTCCTCTCAAGATATTTTGGTCTCTTTCATAATCCTCCAAGACATCTTCTTCATGACGCAAGTCAAAACTAAGGGTAGCATCAACCAGAGAAGAAACATCCAGCAGCCGACAATTCTTCCTTTCCAAACAACCCAACATCTCCATTGACTGAAGATAAGGAGCAGATATTTCCAACTTAGAGTCATCAGAAATATTGATATCGTCCCAATATTCCCTCAGGATCAACTTTTTCAAACTTGCATAACCCAAATGCAAACGACTGACACCTTGAAAGTAATACAACTCCAAAATCTCCAACACAGGACTACCACGTAATATCTTCTGGATCAACTCATCACTCAATACCACATACCCAATTGACAATTTCTTCAGTGAATTCCAGCCAACCACTCCCTTAGGCGTTACTCTGCAAAGAGAAAAATGCAATTCTCGGAACGACGAGCTTGTGTATAAACGTCGAGGCAACTCGTACGGACAATACGCAACCATCGGATCCTCTGAAGCATTGAAATTAAGGTGAAGAACCTCAGTCCCCTTCGCTACTGCAAAGCGTGTCCACAAATTAACTTTGGTCTCGATACGAGGGTCGTAACTAGAACGAAAATTAACCGCGAATTTCTTCAGCATGGAGCATTTGCAGAGGGTTAGGGTTCCATCAACAAAGTCAGCAAATTTGAAAACGTCTCTCTCAACAAAATCGGAACGGTAGGAGCGGAATACGAGGGACGGAAGGTAAGTCCACAGGTACTGCCATCGTTTGGACAACAATTGGGTTTTGATGGCATCTTCAATCTGTAAGAAGGAGAGAATGTGAAGGAGTGAATGGTCAGACAACTTACTGATTCGATCGACGGTGCTCTCACTTCTACCCCTCCTCCGCCGCCGCTTGGGATAGGATTCCAAGTGACTGCTGAGTTCGTTAACTGGGCTCGTCGAGTCTCTGCTTATTCGACCGTGGTGGTCGAGATCGTGGCCGTCGCCTGAGTCGTTATCGTTTTCAGTCGACATTATTTTTTCGGAAGAAGGTTTAGGAGGCGAACAGACAAATTGGACCCCTCTAGTGCCTCTTAAGCATTCTTGCTTTATCCATCTTTCGTGCTTCTTTACCTGAGTCTTTCACTGATTTATTATTTTCATTATATTTTTACAAAAAGAAAATATATTTCATAATAAATAAAATGTAGGACCAAACTTGTGAAAAAAAGTGGTCCTAATCTATAAAATATGTCTTCCATTTCAAACTTATATTTAGCAACAACAACAAAAAATCTACTACTTTTTTTTGCTAACTTTTTTTATTTTTTTACTAAATAGTGGTTATTTTCCAAAATATTTAGGTAAAAATAAAAAAAAATTGCTCTTTCGATTCCTCTCGTCGAGACGAATCAATAATCCACAAAAGTTTTTCATAAAACTAACAAAAGCGAAAAAAAATGTGAATAAGGACAAAAACGAAAAAAAGTCCTAAAAATTGTTGTCGCTAGTGGAACGGGGTCTAATTTCTTTCCATCTCATAAAGAAACTCCACCATCTCCGCAACCCGTTATGGCTACGTTTTGCTTAACTTTTAGCACTTTTTGGAGGTTGTCCTTATAAAAAAAAATCACATTCATCAGTTTTGTGCCAAATTTTTGTAGATTATTGATTCGTCTCAACGAGAGGAATCGGAAAAATAAAATGTTTCTACTTTTACCCAAATGTTTTTACTTTGCGCCACGGGATCGTCGTCGTTATCTTCACGGCCTAGTTATCTCTGATAGTGGAATGCACTTTACTTCTCAGCTGTACTTTTCAAGGTTGATCAAGGTGGGTGCATGGGTTCGCAAGCAGCCTTTCTTCTCATCATGTACTTCTGGCATGTATTACGGTACGTTGACGCGCTACGAGTTTGAGATGATGCATAGTAAGGTCTCGATGGCGCGGATCCTTAATTGGATTGGGACCTAGTTTAGGGTTGGTCCGTGTCCCTGGGCTATCCTTGTCGTGTTCGTGAGCGTGAAATACCTTCCGGTGTATACATTTCCAGTAGAGGAGAGATTCATCGTAATATTACGGAGTCGATTTTTTTTGGATTTTGGATTGTTCATTAGTGAAGGGTATGGTGAGCGATTGAGGCAAAGAGTTGAATACCGATTTCCAATTGACTGTCAAAGTTTCCAAAGGAACTTGACTTTCGTAGAGAAACTGATTTCTTCCGGAAATACCTCATTTTCATTTTCTTCTCACTTTCCAAATGTGAAAATCAAAACAAAAAGAGAGTAGCTTCTTACCGTAATTTAATTTTCATACATTTCTTCTTTCCGTTTCCTTTCTTTCACAAATCCAACATCCAAACACCCTATGACCCTATGGTCACAGAAATCGTTAAGTAGAGGCAGAGGCATATAAAAGATCAATTTGAATGACCCCGTAACCCAGCAATTATATATTGTTCCCTGGACTAATAAAGGACAAACTAAGAACGGCTGCCTTGTGCCGTTGGTTCTTACCCTCCCCTCCCCTCCTTACAGGAGGGGGAGGTTCGTGCGCGTGGGCAGATTTGGGAGGTTCGTGCGCGTGGGCAGATTTGGGATCAGGGCAATGGACAGTCCCTGCACCCCCTAGTGCTAACCTAACACATCCCGCTACTCCGGCTAACTATACAATATTGGCACACACAAAAAAAGGACAAAACTAATATGTAGAAATCAATTTGATAAAATATAATGCAGTAGTTAAAATGAAAGAACACGATCAATTGAAACAACTGATCATTCATGAGAAAATGAATAGTTTATAAATAATTTCTTTTGATTCTATCTTGAGCCGGATGATGAAAAAAAGGATCTTCCCGATTCTCGGAGGATGAGCAAATTACCCTCCAATAAGAGCACATCCCCAATGGGGATGTATTTTAGAAGGGGATGGATAATTATTTTAGATGTAAAAAGTGGTTAAAAATTAGTTGGATATAAAATAGAACCTACCCCTATCTAATTGTGAGATGTAAAAAATGATGGATAATTAACTAACTTTTCCTCCTCCTTAATTTTCCTCAACTTTCTTAACCCTAATTCAAGTACTTCCGTTGAAAAATAATTTTGGTATCCGATAATTGAGGACTTAAAAAAAAAAAATTATTCCGAATTGCTTCATCTTGATCAGAGGTGAACGATTTTCCTCTCGCACTACAACTTTCCTCTGCCATAGTTGACACACTATTTTTTTTGGAGGATGTTTGTAGAGAATGGAGAAATTTTTTGTTGTGGAAATCTTGTTAAAAACACCCATTTATAGGTATGAAAAATAAAAAGCCCGTTGCTGAATTGATCCGTTGATCAATGGGCAAAAGATCAGTTGGGCTGATGATCAACGGTCGGCTCAAACCACAGTCCTGTCCATATCAACAACTCAACTTTACTCTCCCTATCTTTAAAAAAAAAAAAAAAACTTTACTCTCTCTCACTCTGTCTACGAACGAAATCAGTGAAACCCCCCACCCTCCCTCCCTCCCTCTACGAACCAGAGGAGATGAAACCCCCCGCTCTCTCTTTCTCTCTGCCGTTGATCTCTCTTTCTCCCGTTAAGGGAGCGACTGAAACCCTAGAGGAGATGATCACCGACTGTTCCGTTGATATCTTTGTCTCTCATCGGCGAGATCCCTCTCTCTTCCTCTCTCACCTCTCTCTCTCTCTCTCTCATTGGATTCCGGCAATTTTTGGTCACTCCGGCGAAGATATGCAGAAACCAGCGATGAGGAACAAATTCTAGCCAAGTTTCCAGCGATAACAGGTAACTCCGGTTGTCCATTTTTTCTGGTATTTCAGTTGGATTGGATGATGTTTGATGACCTGTAATTTATAGCTGCAGCCAAAAGGAGATGTAAATATACATCTCCCTTTCCATTTGTGCTATTTTCCATCTCCGAAATTGCTATTTTACATCCCCATTGGAGCAATTTTTTTCACATCTGGATTGTATTATAACTATAGCACCTGATTTTACATCCCCATTGGGGATGCTCTAAGATGGTGCATATAATGAAAGAGGAAAAAAAAAGTGAGGCAGGCTTGCCTCATGGTACCATGATCAGCGTGTGGCAATTTACATAAATTGCTCATGCAGCCTTCTCGTGTCCAACAAAAATGCACTGTCAACTAGCCTCCATTATCTCTCTTTAAGATGAGGAAGTTTCAAATTTAACTCCGATCACAACAAACAGATCACTTTTTCTTCTTTCATCTAAATTTCACTCGAGAAAAAGGGACCCAAACTTGTATCTGAACTCGCGCACGCACACACACACAGAGAGAGAGAGAGAGAGAGAGAGAGAGAGAGATGCAACAAACCTATGTATTTGCATGGTATAAACCATGGCTTAGGTTTATATGCATTAAAAAATAGTACCAATTGTGGGAAGGACCAAGGTTCCAGACTTGTATTTGATATTTTCAACAGATACAAATAATAGCTTTACACACAGTAATAATTTCTTCAGCTTTTACACAATAAAATATATATATACTCCTCATTGACAATCCCAAACCAACGACGTATAACCTCAGTTTCAAAGGGAGCCCATTCTCCCAACGCATATTGTACAAACCACCTTTACCAGTATAATGTGATCGATAACTTCCTATTATAGCTCATAATACATTTGAAAAGCAACATTCCTTGGCGGAGCACCCAACTACACTACTTGGATACCTGGTTTTGCGCCGGATGGATGGCCCTGTGGTTTTGTTTGGCACATAGCTGACATCAGACGTAACCGTCCGGCAATTTCTGTAAACGATGGACGTACAAAAGGATCGGGGGCCCAACACTGCTCCATAAGCAATTTCCATTCATGGTCACAGTAAACAGGCACGGGTGGCCTCAGTGTGTTATTTACAATACCCCCTGAAACCAAAGACACAAGTAATCAAACAATATGAATCAGGCCCCATTGCATAAAAATATATTGCGTACATCGGTGATACCACAAAGTGGTCACAACCCACTGGAATGACAACGGTAGGGACCACGATATCATTGGGTGCCCCTTTCAATAGAGTCTTTTCATTTGTTGGTCACACACATTGTATTTCGTAATCATCATACAAGATATTTTTCCCACTCCAGGAGGTAGTGGAAGGAGGATTCTTTGGCATAGTGATGCGATATTACAGCCTCTACTTCAAGCATAACGATAGAAGACATGTGCATCTGTCTGTGCATATGCATGTGATTGTGCGGGTTATCTAAAAAACAATACTGCTCCCCTCACAATCTAATGAAAATTGCTTCATTTACGGGAGTGATAGTATTAACCAGGTCTCATAGCCACCGGCCTTTTCTTGACTTACTTGTCAAAGGTACATTATGTTGCCATAAATAAAAATGAACTTGTGCTATCCTCTTACTGAAGATGTAAAATAATAAAAGATAGCATCGTCAAATGGCAAGTATCTGTTTCTGGGGCTCTGTTTCTGCTTCCTTTGATTTTCCATTTCTTTACAGCTTTGCTCTGTTGCTTTCTGATTTCTAACCTTGAAATTCTCACACATAACGTATTGTAATAAGTCCTTTTGTCAATCCTCGTCCATTTGTTTTCGAGTGGTGCTAATAGCAAAACTGTTTTTTTTTTTTTGATAAGTTAATACCAAAACTGTTTTTGTTAATAACAAAACTGTTGTGCATAAAAGGCTTGTACTATGTGCAAAGTACAAGACTAATATGCACAACAGTTTTGACACTAACAAAAAACTGTTTTTGACATTATCATTTCCCCCCTTCTTTTTTAGTAATGAAGGTGTTCCAATGAGTGTTCCAATAAACCAGACTAATCTCTTCAGCCCCTCACACAGTCGTTTTCACGCGTTTGCGTAAGGTGAGGCGGCCCAGAGGACAAATCACTGTCGAGGAAAATCGAGCCTACGGCCTTGGGGTGGTAAGCCCTGCCGAGGCAAGTCGAATAACCACTATGACAACCCCCTTCGGGTTAATCCTCTCCCAAATTTGTTTTCTTGGTTACTGTCCAACACTTGCCAAGTCATATAACAGTCTACATTTCCTTATTTCTAAGTTTAGTGACTGAAGAGGCTTCTATCTGCCATATGTTTTTGCAAGAAGTTTACAGACTTTATAAGAACTAATTAACATGTTGTATTTGTCAAATATGTGTTAGGGTTAATATGTTGGGGTTATCTTTTTATCGTTTTCACTGCAAGGGTAGCTTAGTTTTTTTTATCACGTTAGGGGTTGCATAAGTTTAATAAGAATATCGCAAAGAAACCTTCTTATCATTGTATTATTTTTATCTTTGCAATACAATATCTCTGTTTGGAATCTATCGTGGTATCAGAGCTGGTTGAAAGAAGGGAATAGCACTGGCTGCCGTAGCCGGATTTGCACGGTAGCAATCCCCGGAAAGCAGTCCTTTGCATCTCTTCTCTCTCTCTACATCACATCTCTCTCGAACAATAACATCGCAGGACTGAGTTTGGCTCTCTCCCATTTGTTCTCTTCTTTATCAATCTCTACCTGTACCTCCGGCCACCGGCAAAGCTCTAAACCCTAGGAATCTTTTGGAAAACCCCTGATCTGTTATAGAGTCGCTTTTTTTTTATTATATTAGACCCTAATTCGTGACTCAGATCATCGCTAGAGCTTCTCCTACCTCCAATGACTTCCGGCGAAAGCCCCTCCACCCTCGACGACTGTCGGCAACTACTTTCCAGCCACCGACGACTCTTGGTTGTTCTGGAAACTCTCTGATCTGTTGATTAGTGGCTGTTTTGGACTGATTTCTGTAAATAGCATAATCATATTTTCCCTCCGACGTTTGGTATACATCGTCGGACAACCTATTACGTCTGGTGTTAGTGGCTGTTTTGGACTGATTTCTGTAAATAGCATAATCATATTTTTCCTCTGATGCCTGATTAACATCATCGGACAACCTATTACCTCTGGTGACCTCCATAGCATCTCCGGTGACCTTTTTTTATTTGTAAAGTAGATTGCTCAGAACCTCCAGTTTAGCACTGGTCAGTACTGGATCACACTGTTCAGCACTGGGCCCCGTTTTTCGTGTTGTTTTTTCATTGTTCGGGAATTTTTTGGCACTATTTCAAACTGTTTGGGTGCTGTTTTGCAGTATTTGGGTACTATTTTGCACTGTTTGGCAGCAGTTGGGAACTGTTTGGCACCTATTTAGCAACCAATTTTGGCACAATTTTACATAGTTCTCTCTTTTATTCAGTTTTCATCATGGACAAACAAGCTAGGTTTGAAGTATCTTATGTTGCATCTCTCACTCAGTCAGTCTTTGTGAATCCATTTGTTCCACCTAGTCGGTATTTGGCTCCTCTTTTGCCTACTCAACCATCTGATTCATGTCACTGGCAAGTCTAAGCCACGAGTTGCAATAGCTGAATGCAGCTTTTGCCATCAGAAAGGTCATTGGAAGAATGCGCCTCCTAAGCTTGTACAGCACAAACGCAACTATTCCCATTTGGATGCTCTGTCATTTTCTCGACCATCACAGCAACTCCATCATCCGCGGGCAACCCCTTCAGTTTCTACTACTAGTAGTGTTCCATCTTCCTTCTCATTTGACCAATTTCAGGCTTTCATGGCTTTCTCCAAAAGGGGTCCTCAACAAGCTTCTTCCATGCCTATCACTCAATCAGGTTTGCATGGTTCTTTACCACAAATATCTTAACCACCCCATGAATTTTTTATCCCGGTTCTTCCCATCTTATGACTCCTAATCTTTCTCTGCTTAGTAATTGTGTTTCCCCTACTTCCCCATTAGTTGTCACTGCAAACGGATCCCCTACGAATGTTGTTTATGCTCTGGTTCTATTCTCCCTACTTCATCCCCTTTACCATCCACCCCTAATGTCTTCTATGTGCCTCAACTATCTTTTAGCCTTATTTCCACAAGTAAATTGTCCGATTCTGGTTTTAACATTTATTCTCTTCTACTGGTTGTATTGTACAGGACCAGGCATCCAACAAGCAAATTTGAGCCGGCCATAAAGTTGATGATCTCTAGACTTAGGAGAGCGTCCAAATTCCTATGGAGTCTAGTTCCACTGCTATCATCATTTTGTTTGGATGAGAAATCCTCTTTCTTCTTTGGCATTCTAGATTAGGGAATCTATCTAGTGAGTCAGTCAAGTCTTTTGGCTAAAATTTCTGTTAGTGACATTTCGGAGTTCATCGATTGTAAGTTTGCAACAATGTCACCTTTGCCTTTCACTAAAAGTAATTCTATTCTACTTCTCATTTTCAAAATGTTCATACTAAATTGTGGGGTCCTTCTCCAATTGCAACAAAGGATGATTCTATGTATTATGTCTCTTTTGTTGATTATTAGTCGGTATACACGGGCTTATTTGATGACACATAAATCTATTTTACTATTCATTCAATGGTTCGTCGTTCTGATTTGGGTGGGGAATAGTTTCTTTCAAAGTTTATAGACTTTTTAAACACTCATGAGACTATTCACCAATACTCATGTTCAAATACTCCTGCCCAAAACAGTCGCCAAAGAAAACGCTGTAATCTCCTTGACATTACTAGGTCTCTTCTTCTTTCTTCCTCTGTTCCTTCCGTGTTCTAGGGAGAAGCTGTGCTCATTGTAGCTTATCTCTAGAATCGGATGCCTTCACCTCTTCTCGCTGGTGCTTGTCCTACGAGCGTCTTAATGGCCAAGTTCCTGCATGTTTTTGGTTCAGCTTGCTTTGTCCTTCCAAAAAGGGACCACACTAAGCTTAGTGCTTATTGTGTCCTCTATGTAGGTATGTTATCAATCAGAAGGGCTATCAATGTTATGACCCTTTGACAAAGAAGTTGTATGGGTCTAGGCATGTTAAGCGCTTGCCCTTTTTCTCTCTTCCTCCCAAAACTGCATCTATAGCTAAGGATGACTTGATTCATAGTGATCCATTTCCGTCTGATGTGTCCACTGAGGAGAACATTTCTACTCTCAAAGTATCTGACCTTCCCACAGAGTCCTCTGCTCCTCGATCTACACTCCTTCCGCCATTTCCATATGCATCTCTCTTCGCAATGCAGCTTCTCCGGCACAGCCTTCCTGCTTTACCGCCCCTCAACCTGTCTCTTTGGAGACTGCGTTCCTTCTGATCCCCAGTATCTTCCTCGTGAACGTCGTCCAGTGTAAGACTTGGTTTTACTATTACTTGCTTTACTAATACCTATAACACCTTTCTCTCGTATCCGTACTCATGTTGAACCCCAAGTCATATAAAGAAGCTTGTAATGATCCCAATGGCATGAATGATGAGCTCACTGCTCTTGCTAACACTCAAACCTGGGATTTAGTGTCTCTACCGGTTGGTAAAAATATCATTGGTTGCAAATTGGTCTACAAGGTTAAAAGTCATTCTGATGGTTCTTTGGAATGCTATGAAGCTCGACACATTGCCAAGCGTTTTACTCAAGAATATGGAATTGATACTAGGTGACCTTTGCTTCTATTGCTTAGATGACCAAGGAGCGTCGTGGTCTCTCTACGTCAAGAATGCATTTCTTAATGGACATATGTCTGAAGAAGTGTCTATGTGCCCTTCTCCGGGCCTTTCTCACCCTTCAGTCTTGTTTGTTGTCTCCGACATGCTCTCTTTGGTCTTGAATAGTCTCCCTGTGCTTTGTATCAGGGGAGTCATTCTATAGCTCTACAGATTGGGTTTCAACAGAGTACTCATGTCTCAGCTCTTTTTCTCCGTCAGACTTTTGCTGGGCTAGTTCTTCTCTTGTTATATGTAGATGACATGATTATTACAGGATATGATTCTACAGCCATTCAAGAGGTGAAGTCTCATCTCTTCCGCAAGTTTGAAATTAAAGATTTGGGTCCTCTTTGCTATTTTGTAGGTATCAAGGTGGCTTTCTCCCCCAAGGGATATTGTTATCGCCGATGAAATGTCACTGATATACTCCATCGTACTCATCTCACTGAAGACAAGGTTGTCGATACTCCTCTTGAATTGCATGCCTAGTTCTTGCCTTCTGATGGTGTTCTCCTTGACAATCGTACAGAGTATCGCGAATTGGTTGGTTGTTTGGTGTACCTTACAGTAACTAGTCTAGACAATGCCTATGCAGTTCACACAATTAGCCAATTTGTGTCTACCCCTCGTTCTACCCATTGGGTCGCCTTGCTTCGTATTTTGCGCTATGTTCATTGCACTATCTATCAGCGTTTATTGCTCTCCTCTACTTCTAGTTTGACTCTTCGGGCTTGTGCTGATGCTGATTGGGTTGGTGACCTTACTGATCGGGAATCCACCTCTGGTTTTTGTGTTTTTCTAGGTAATTCTCTCATTTCTTGGAAAAAAAAGAAACAAATACAACTCGTTCCACTGCTGAAGCTGAAAATTGTGCTATGTCCCATCTACAACAAAAATTGTTTGGCTTCGTTGGCTCTTGTCTGTGTGTATTTTCCTTGACTATCTCACCCGTCTTTACTGTGACAACAAGGGTGCTATTCAGTTTGCCTATAATTCTGTCTTCATGAGCTTATAAAGCATATTGAGATTGAGTGTCAGTTCATCGTCACCAATCTTCAATTGGGCACTATTGACCTCCCTTTCGTTCCATCCTTAATGGTAGACTTCTTCACAAAGACTCACACTATTGCTCGCTTTTTCACTTTCTCCTTGGAAAACTCACAATGCTCGCTTTTGTATTTGCAATAAAATCTCTCTTTGTCTGGAATCTATCAGTATTGTTGTTCACTCAGGCTAACCATCGAAATGTCTACAGTAGATGTGGCATGTGATTCCAACCAATAACAACAATGATGGTTGCCAATGCACAACTGCAATCAATAAGGTGACCTACCTTCGCTATGGAATTCATTAGGATGCCTCTTCCTTTCAAACTTTTTATTCTAAATAAGCAAGATCAAGATGGATTTCACACAAGTCTTGGTTCAAAGATAAAGAATCATGTTGGAAGTTGAGATCGGGAGAAACCAAAACTCATTGTAATTATCTAGTAAGTATTTTTTTCCTAACAGAATAATTGGCCATTGCGAACTCCATATTGATTTTTTGCAGGTATAAACTATTAAACTCTCCTTGCTATCTTCCATACAAAGCAAAAGTAGATTGAATGACGTTTCTTCGAAGTTTAAGAAAATAAGGAGAATCAATTGAGCATGGACTCAAGCACCTATGCCCTTCTAATTGAGTAGACATATGGAGAAAAAGAGAAGAGGAACGGGAAAGAAGGGGGCAGAAGAGAGCAAATGAACATACCTATGATCGCTCCATAATGCATATTTGCATAAGGCTCCTCACCAGTGAGAATCTCCCATAGGACAATACCAAAGGAGAACACATCAACCTGCACCACCAAAAAAGTTGGTGTCATATACTTTAAAGGAGCATCTCTAGTATCTTTTCCTTTTTGTCTTTCTTCTAAGAACTCATAATTGTTGCTCTCTTGTCTCTCGTATAATTGCTTCTACATTCAGAGATAATCAATTGGCCAACTAATGAAAACATTTGTAAGTGCACACCAATGCCGTGTTTGGATCTTGGATGTATGAAAAGATCTACCGAGTAGAAAAGGTAATCAACATATGCAAAAAATTTCCTCTCTTTGCTCCTACCATTTATTTTCCCTCCACATATCAACACCCCAGATACACCCTATAAGAAATCTGGATGAAACAATTTAATAGGGAACCATTTGATTCACCAATGTTTATTGTTAATACACCCTCCGTCCCACTTTAAATGTTCCATGCGGAATCCGTGCATTTTCAAGCCCAAAAAAACATATTTCTACATTTTATTTTATTTTCTTAAACCAAATTAAAGTACTTAATGAGCACTTTAATTTGGTATAAGAAAATAAAAATATGTTTATGGGGGGTTTGAACTTCCACGGACTCCGGTAGGAGACATTTAAAGTGGGACAGAGGGAGTAACATTTAAGACTGGGAAACTATCATGTTAAATGTTAAATAAATTTCTTCTCTTGAATTAAGGTTCATCAAAACAAAACTCAAGGCTGCAAAAAAAAAAAAAAAAAAACTCTACTCAACAATCAGGAATTCATTTTCCGACATGGTTTGAGACAGATAAGTCTCAAGAAGATGACTCGTGAGACCTTACCTTTTCAGAAACCTTACTGCTGCTACCATTTAACAGCTCTGGAGCCATCCATGGAAGGGTTCCCCTAACACCCCCGGTAACCAATGTATTCCTTTTAATTTTTGACAAACCAAAATCACCAACCTGGACAAACAATGTATTAGGTAGCAGTTTGTGGATTTGGAATCAGAAATCATGAAAACATCTTGGCCCTATCACACCACCAAACAAGACCAATTTTTCACCAACTCTTAGCCAAAACCTTGTTAAAACGTAGAATAGATTAAAATATCAAAAAGTGTAAAACCAATGCATCGTTACCTTGCAAATGGGCCGTGAAGGATCTTTCAAGTTAACCAGGAGGTTATCACATTTCAAATCAAAATGCACGATATTCTTTGAATGTAAATACTCCATTCCAAATGCCGCATCCATTGCAATTATGAGCCGCTTGCGACGATCAAGCTGTCTGCACAATTATTAAGGGACAAAGAAAATGAAAGAAAGAGCGCTTCCAACAGCAGGTTTAAGGTATTTAAAGAGTAAGACATTACCTATCCTTGCTAACTAAAACATGTCTAAGAGAGCCGTTCACCATGTATTCTGTTACAGTGGCAAGAGTTCCTCCTGGTCCATCCTGCACCACCCCATAAAATGCGACCACATTGGGATGGTGAAGCTTTGAGAGAATATCAGCTTCATGCCAGAACTCTGCCGCCTGCAGATATATGCCAGCTATCAAATGTGGAAGTAAAAGAATTGGCATAAAAATCTCAATCCTCCGCAATAAAAGAAGGTTCAGATAACATAAGAACTTGCAAAGAACTAGCCCAAATCCAATTCCCAATATACCGGATCTGAAGCACTATTCATCCCCGCAAATTTGTAGTCAACCGAGTTTGCAGTAAAACTGCAACTGATAATGTAGGTTTCACGAGTAACACTGTGCTGGTTTTGCAAATCTGTTTTATCCATCAAGTAAACAGGACACAAAACATGTGTACAATGAGTGCAAAGAAGCTCACCAGTCTCTCTTGCTCAGATGAACGCCCTGTAAAACAGCTTTTCTTTATCCGTTTAATAGCAACGTCTGTTCCCCTCCATTTTCCATGATAGACAGTCCCAAAAGTCCCAGAACCCAATTCTCTCAACTCTTCAAGATCCTCATTCTTGATGATCTGCTTCAGCAACAGGATTTGAGAATTAGCCAAGTGACCAAATTAATTAAGCAGCCTCTATAATTGACTGAAATCCATTAACAGGTCACCACATGATCCACAAAATGACTACGGAGAGCACGTTAGAACTTCCAGTTCCAACAATGGGCTAGTGACGAACGATAGATAATACTAAGAAATAGAGTTTGGGAATTCCAGGAAAAATATTTCTATGAAAGTGGATGAAATAAAATTCCATTTCTGAACAGCAATGAAGTTCTCAAAAAATTCTCACTATGCCTAACACGCATCCATAAACCACCCCACATATGATGCATCTCCTATACACTTCGTAGGAATGAGTCATGAAACGCAGAAGCAACTATCTTCTCATAGTATTCTTAAGGATCGCGCCACGAAGAGAGAAGCACAGGGATGTAAGCAGATTGGATGGACGGTGAGTCCTAAAGAAACAAGCGAACCGAGTCTCATTCATTGCTCCCCAAGTATCCAACACTTAATTTTGACTGACGGGAAAGCAGAATACACCCCTAAAGGGCCATGCTGCTTATATGGATAGCTCTGAATCTACGGGATATGCCAGCAGGTATAAATGAATGAAACTGGAATTTGCAAAATGAAAGTCTCATTCCAACAATTCTCAGCTTTGAAGCTTTGATCCAATTTCAGGGCCCCTGTTCTATCCACTAAGCATGTACAAATATGAAGGGTGGAACGGTGCTGTAGGCACCGGTCGGATTCGAACCGACGGTTCCCAATCAGGTCCATGTCCTGCCCCTTGTCTGACTTTTCTTCACAGGGTGAGACTAACGACATCAACATAAGATGAGGCTTAACAGAAGAGTAAGAAGGTGGATACATCCACAAGCAGGAAAAAGATAGAAATGGTTATCTGTGAAAGTACAAATAGATGCTTTGTTCTGACAATGTATGATTCAGGCTTCCTCATTTACTGCACCCGAATCAAGAAACGAAAGAGGCTTGCACTGGAATTTGCAAAGTGAAAGTCTCATTTCACCTTTTCTATCCAAGGGAACCTAGGAGATCATCGACACACTGCCTGGCCTACTCAAAAAAGGCACACATTTTTCAAAGGAGAGACAAGTAATATTCTCCTGAAATGCTTCTTGTTAGCTTGATATGAATTTTTGGGCTTATTTCTTACCAGCTTAGGCTATTGGTATGAGTGTTGTTCTGTCTATCTTTCCCACACCTTTTTCAAGTCAATCTGTTTATCTCTCCACGTGCCAAACGGGTTGCACAAGAGGCTGAGTTTTGGTTTGATATATACTGTTGGTAACCATTTCCTACTAGGTTAAGCTTTTGGGACAGTTGGTGATTTCATACTTCTTATAATCTAGAGATGAAGAGATTCTTTCATCAATGAGATTACTCCCTCTCTCAAACACAACCAGTCAGGTTTAATTTGCTGCAAGAAAGCAGGAATCACACAGGCATAGCGTAGAATACACAACACAAACTCTTAGAATCCAAGCAGAAATAGTTCAACAACAATTGTGAGTCGAGCACTGTCAATTAACACTTTTGCAAAGTATGCCTGACGAACAAGAAAAGCGAAGAACTCTTCTATTCATATTTATATATAAAAAAAAGAAAAGAATAGGGCAACCAAGCAACTTTGGTTGAGTAGCACAAAGAAATATGTTAGAAAACATAGAAAAGAAACATGAGCATGCGCATTTTGTGGTGGTATTAAATAAAGGTGGTTTTCCAGAATGGTGGCCATTGCAGCTGCAAAAGAGAGTATAGTGGTAGGGAGTAGTTGCATTTGCGGTGATAAAACAGAAGCATTGATGTGGAGAAAATGGAAGTAGCAGTCAAGATGCAACAATTACAGTTACGGTGGAGGCTAAGGTGATACTAGGCTAAAAAAAGTCCAAATAGTTGTGCACGAAACTCAAAATGTTTTCGGCTTTTACAGTGACGACAACAGACGTGGTTGTAGCAGCTCCAAACTCCATCAATTGAAAGAAGGTACTAGTCAGAAATTACACCGGTGTTGGCACATTCATTGGTGACAGCAATAGTCTGACAAGTGAGCAAAATTAAGTAACAACAAAATTCTGTCTTCTCCCTTTTTTTTTTATCTTGTCTGTTTACTACCCAAAGAAAAATAAAAAAGGAAATAGATACTATTAGAGGAATCAAGGTAAAAGATATTTCACCAGAACGGAAAAAGAAAAACTCAGCAAATAATAGCTGCTGTGAATGCCATCGTAACCCCTTTTTCCTCATTTTGGATAAGTACATACCTGCAAGGTACTGAGATCAACTTCGTCCGGAGAAAGATCTACAAGGGGAGCTTGAGGCACCTCTACCTTCCCATCCTAAAAACAAGAAAAATACATTAGATAGTAGAAGAGCACCTGCAATTTGACGAAAGTGTATACTATATAGGAGAAAATTATTAATGCTGATAAATAGCACACCTTAATATCAGATTCTGGTGATTTGGGGTTAACCAAACCCTCGAACTGTGAGCTTTGATTGCCACTAAACTGACTGTTTTCTGGATGCAGAGTCATGCTGGTAGGCCCAACTGCACTAGATGACGGAGGCTGAAAATTAGCCTCATAATCAACATGGGCATCCATTCGACCCAAGGCAGCTCCTTCATTTCTCAAAGGTGGAAAACTATAATCTATAGGAGCTCCATTTTCTTTATTTGTCAGTGAGGAACCAAGGTGATCTTGATCCATAAGGGAAACATCTTTCCTGTGAAAATCACTTTGGACCAGCTTTTGGAAGAATGACCAACGCTTAGGCTCATGGTTCTCCATGTTCAAGCTCAAGCCAGTTCCATCACCATGCAGCGGATTGATTCCAACATCATCCTCAGCATTTCTAGCCTTGGAGAAAACATCAGACAAGAAATCAGGTGGAAACCGGTCGTTGATATCAATAAGGATATCCCCCTGCTCTGGAGTACCAATACTAGCGGATTCCACTAGAGATGGAGCTCTAACTGGGTTATCTCCCTGAGCAAATGATTCAGCATCACCCCTATGAGACACTTGTGACCTAGAAGCAGAATTTTCGAGGAGTTTACCAGAAGGTGCGCGACTTACAACCAGGTTTTTAATTGCAGATGTTTCTTTGTCAATATCAGACGGATATAGGTAGCTATTCACAACTCGAGCACTTTCGTGGCCATTAACTGGTGTATGCAATAAAGGCTTTAACCCAGGATTCTGAAACTTCGACTCAGAACCCTCTTCAGGAATCGTTGAACTTATTTTGTCACCATAACCTGCTGCCTCATGATACTTGTGAGATTGTGTGGGTCTATCTTCCACAGTTCGATTCATAAATGGCGGTTTCAGAGATGAAACAGACTGCTCCAATTGGGAAGCTATAGTCCTATCATTCAACTTATCCTCTGATTCTACAATCTGCTGTGACAGATCAGAACGTGCATGACTCAAAAGAACCTGAGGATCAAAAGAATCATCAGATTTTGACAAACGATTCAATTCCGCCTGCTCCCTAGGTATCCTCTCAGAATGAAAAACTCTCTGAGGAAGCACCTGCTGTTCAAGATGGCTTAACTCAGCAGAATCAACCCTGAATTCTCCATATCCGGGAGCAAAAGGTTTTCCAGATGCATTAAAGTGGTCATTATTGTCAGACTTGTTTGAGTTCTCTTCATTTATAGCTCCGGAGGAAAACGCATTACGTACGGAATCATCGTGCTTCTTGTGATTTTCAGCAGGCAACAAGAACGCTCCCATGTTAGCGGTAATTTTTGGAACAGAACTGTCATGTGGATGCGAAGAGACAGTGTATTCCTTTTCCAAAGTCGATGTCTTTCCCGGTTCACCCATTTTCTGGAATGAGCTGTCTCTTTGAATTTTTGCCTCTTTCACAAGCACTTCCTTCTCTAGAGTACGATTTTTCTCAAGTTCAACTAGGCTATCTCTTTTCACTTTCTCCTCCTTTGTTGAACTAGGCAATTTTTCTACAGGTCGCTGACCTGGCCCTTCCTTTCCAGTCATCTGCCCAGGCAAAGGTGTCCGAACTAAATTTTCCACAACCGGTGCATAGGTAGAGGGATAATTAACATTACCATATTGCAGCGGGATTGATGAAGGCACAGTACTAGGGTGGAGAGAAGGCAATGTATGCAGCTCCCCTGCATGATCCACCATCTGATTATTGTAAGCTTGTGAATTGGTTTCATATGCGCTAGAAGTGGTTGGGACCACCGGCTGAGCAGAAATATTTGTAGAAGGCATTCTAGCAGTCAAAGCTGAAGGTACAACCCCCACGGGCTTACCAGCTTCTCGCTCTGTCTCCCTTTCCACATTCAAATTCAATAACTCATCCAAATTGTTTCCTGAAGTACTTCCCAAACCAATTGAGTTCATTCTTGATCCTAGGTCCATGCCGTTCACAGCAACTACATATTGAATTTCAGAATCACCCTCGACACTGCCCAGATCCATCTGAGAATCATCCAGATCACTGCTGGAAAACAGAAACATCCTGAGTTTCTGAGATCCTCCATCTTCAAGCACATTACATTCCTCCATCATATTCTGTAAGTCCTCATCACAAGAAACAGATACTAATGCATCAAGATCCTCTCCAGGAAGCTGATACTTGATTATGCGGGCTTGATTGTAAATGGTCACAGCTTTCTGCATTAGTTCCTCCCAAGTAATTCCCTTACTTATTCGAAGGATTCGTGTTTCACCTCCGACATACCTAAGTTTTCCATCACTGGGACGCGGCAGGATTTTACCACCAAAACTGCAAAGAATCTTGACCTTTGTTGATGAGCCATCAGAAACAAGTTCTGATGATGTAAAACCATGACTACTACCCTTACGGCTTTCATTTCTTGATGAGGTATGAGGTACTGATTGCATGGATTGGTAGTTCTCTTTGTCTTCAGTTACAAAAGTTCCCCTTCTTTCAGACTCTTGGATACGGCCCTTTTCCAGTGGTGAAATGGTAGAAAAATCCGATCCGCTTTCAGAACCCGCATGACTTAATCCCAATACCCCCTTCAGCTCTGTGTAGTTAATTGCAGTTTTAGAATCATCAGAAGGATTTGGAATGAAGTGCTGCTGCCTTGAATTCATCCGCATGAATTCAAACTCCTCACCAGTCTGAATGGAAAAATTCAGCACAGGGCGGGCACCAACTGGAATATTGAAATCCGGAGGTCTCGCATTAGTATTAACGGAATTAGATGGATCCTGAAAAAATCTTTGATTTGCAGAACCAAGTCCCTCATTTCTAGGTTCCACGGAACCGTATTGAAGTTGCTCATAGGGCTTATGTGGCTCCGTATTTCCTTTTCCGGTATTTCTCTCCATTTTTCCAACTACACTGGTACAAGCACCCCAAGTGAAATAAAGTTGATATCATACTGAAACATTATAAGCACAAACTCTGTGCTGATTTCAGTACACCACCTATTACAAAAGACAGAATAGAAGTTCTCAACCAGGATTCTGAAACAAGGATTGAGCTCGCTCTTATTTCTACAATCAGTGATCCTGACAGACAACTCCAGCTAAACAATTGTTCAGGCAATCAATGATCTTTCACCAAGAAAGACAGGAACTGCAAAGAACATGAATCCAAGATGTAAGAGATTTAATATCAATTAATACAAGTTAAATTTAACATTGGCTAAACCTTAAGATGTGGGAGCTATACTAAATTTGAATAAGGGTGCAATTATTTTAGAGAGCTTCTCTCTTGTTAGTTCTCTCCGTATTCTATTTCTTCTGTTTATCTAAGTACTGAAACATATTTTCATATAGAATTATCCATAAAATATTCAGCAAAATACATATGAGAGCTAGTGTTCTTTAAAATAGAACTCAGAGCGAGCTCTAGGGGGAGGCTGAGGAACCTTCCACTTCGGGACCCCAACCCTAGACCCAAAAAACGGGCCCCAAATTTTGGTAGACCATGTGTTACGCACAATTATCTTGTTTGAGCCCAACTGAGCAAAGGATCCATTTTTTCTTGGTCAGGGTTGCATTTCAAGTTTGGACGAAAACGAAAAAACAAACCAGTTGCCGTTGCAAAAGGGGCAGAAGAGCATGTTTATTTTTGTCACATTCCACGAGGGATAGAGACACATTTGGTTCTTGGTTGAATATTTTCTAAAGCAACATAATCCTCTGTTTTGCTTTGCAATGTTACATTGCTTTGTTTCTGGTTCTCAATTTCAAAAGATACTTGAATCATTGAATAGAATACAGTTAAAGAAGATATATATGGTTCTAACTACCAAACTTTTGGCTCAAATACCACAGATGTATGCAAGTAAAAACTAAAACTGTTGAAGTTATTTGTTTGTTACCTAGGGGTAGTTTTGTACGGTACCATTCTTCATATAAATACAAAGTGTGAGAGAGAAACCTAATTTTGGTTGGCTCTCTTTCTCCCCAAAGTTCAAATGGTATCAGAGCAATTGATCTACTTAGGTGACATATCAATCTTCCTTGTTGATCCTCGTCCATCAACGAGGACTTTTGTTTGCCTCTGTTGTTGCTTCTGAAATCCCCGACAGGCCTTTTCGACACCGACAACTCGCGTTTACCTCCTTTTTTCTTCAGCCGACCCTCAAAATCCACAATCGACCATTTCGGAGCTGTTTTCCCCCATTTTGGCACTGTTCACACTCGACCCAGCCCCTTTTCAAACTCAAATCAAGGTTTCAGCAATGATTAGACCATTTTGATGCTCGAAATTGTCATTCGGGCCTTCAAAAAACAATTTTCCAGCACCCAGAAATCCTATATCATTTGATCTGGAGCTGTAAGATCACCGGCGACCCTCGAAGCTGGCTGGGTCAGACGTTACCTCCATTCAGCCATTTTGGAGCTCGGAACAGTGACCCATACCAGTGCAGTGCCCTTTAGGTGTTCGAATCACTCGATTAAGGCTCGAACAGCCTTCGGTTGGACTCGAATCAGTGGTAAGGTTCTCCAATCCACTCTTTTGGCACTCAAATTTTATAAATCCTAAGTCCAGATTTAGCCGTAAAACCAAAACCGTAATTTCTAACAAATTCATACAACATATTGACTACATCAACCCATTTCAAACGTAAAACACAAAAGCCCCAATTTCTTGTAAACCCTAATCAGATTTAACGCGAAAACCCAGGAAAAAAAAAACAGAAAAACCTAAGTATGATGTTGCATGACCTCAAAATCCTTGCATACACTATCTAACAGTTAACATGGTTACCTCTACAAGCTTGAAGACGCAGCGATCCAGCACGGGTGAACAGATTCCCACGATCTTGCTACCACACGATATTCTTCTCCGCAATCGAACTACGCTATTCAGGTCTTGGAGTGGAGAACGATATCACCATCTTCAAACGAACTACGCGATCTGATCATCCTTCATCGTCGTCCACGACGTCGTCTCTCGTCTCTCGTCTCTCTCTCTACGTTGTGGGTTCTAGGCAGATGTGTGTTGGATTAGACAGAATTAGCAAGGGGTGGGATCGGAAATTAATAATCCCAAGTGTAATCCACGTGTAATAGGGCGTTCGATTACGTAAGAATTAAATCATGAGATCTCAATTGTTTGATTGGAAAATAACAAGAAATAGAATAGCAAATTGCATTTTTCAATTTTACCCATAGGTGAAAAACTTGATCTGTTGAATTGCATTTTCAAATTTTTGTTGGACAATTTGCATTTTTTATTTTGACCAATCGATTTCAAGATTCTTATTTGGGCAACCATCCATGTGTCACTGTGACATATATTCAAAATAAACCATGTATATATTTTTTATTCATGTCCCATAAAAGTAAGGAAATAAGGAAACAAAAACAGATAACATCCACGTTATATCCAAATTTATTTGAGCTAGATTACGTAGGCGATTAAAGTCCAAAAGTCCGTCTTCTCGTCTCCCTCGTGATTATGCTCCATCTATACACAACCAAAATTAATTACTTTAATGTACAAGACAAAAATTTAGCTTGATATTATTTAAACTGGAATAATCCAAACTACACATAATTTGTCAATATAGATAAATCACCAATAATTAAACAATGATATTCTAACTTCAAGCACTTATTTTTCATTCTATTAGAAAACTGAGGCTAGATGTGGATTAAAAATCACTTTGACTTATTTTTTTACTTCATTTAATTTTTTTTATTTGTTAGTTTTGCGTCAAACTTTTATAGCTTATTTTTATCAAAACTCATAATTTTTTGAATAAAGACAAAAATAAATAAATAATTTTTAACTTATGGATTCGTCATTCTTAATTACATAAAAATGTAAAACACTATTTACGAAAATGTCATTATCCATATATTCCTGCATCCCTTATCCAAACAAATCAGGCATAACTAATCATTCCTAATAATCTCGTCTTGAACCATATACCGCTCCTATTATATATCCCATACCTCTGTAAACTTACCCAATAAGAAATTTACAGATAGAGACTTAACCGAAATTGTGTAGGTTCCACCACAAATTAATTTCATTATTATTAAAAAGTGTATTGATTATATGGATGATGCATAATTTCTACCAACCACAGCAAATAGAGAGGGTAAACAAAATGAGAATAAATTTGTTCACCCTTTTTCAAATAGGGTAAATACTACCCTCCATGTAATTTGTGAAAATTGTGTAGATTCCACCGCAAATTAACTACTATTATGAAAAAGTGTATTGATTATATGGACTCTACATAATTTCTACCAACCAAAGAGGGTAACCAAACTAGTCTATGAAATAGGAGCAAGTTTTTACGGAGGTGAATCCGGACACTCCAGATTTTAATAAATCTTTTTTTGGAAATCTCTTCTCTGATTACATTAAAATTTGAACTATCCAAAGTCAAAACAGACAAGCAAGATCGCGTGGCTCGGTAAACAGGAGAATCATGGCTATCCGTGAATAATAAATCAATCTCAAACAAAATTATTCTGTTATTCTTCGGATTCATACTTAAGGAGAATAAAGTTATAAACTGAACAAAGATGCTACATGCACAACGGTTGTGCAAAACATCAAACACAACCAATCTCCAGCCGTCTATTGTTGAAATAAATGGTGAAGATTCGTTCAAACTTTTCTTTGGAAGAGTTAAACTTTTCATTAAAAGAGTTTTTTTAAATTCTAAAGCGTCTAAACACATCTGAACGGTTAGAAGAATTAGTTACACAACACATACAACGGTTGTATGAGTGTCATTTCCCGTAAACTGAAATCGAATCTCTCAAGTTCCCCTCGCCATGGCTCTCCCACTCAGACCGATACCCTCCAATTCAGCCACGAACTATCTTACAACTCCGCCGCCGAAGACGACTTCACCGACGAAGTCACCAGCCACGCCCTCACCCCACCACCACCCCTCAAACACCCCAAAACCACATCAACCCTGTTCACAACCCAGACCTAATCTCCACCTTCCCCGACCCCATCCTCCTCCACATCCTCTCCTTCCTCCCCGCCGAGCACGCCGTCGCCACCGCCCTCATCTCCAACCGCTGGCGCCGCCTCTGGACCGCCGTCCCCACCCTCCTCTTCCGCCTCTGGTCCTTCCGCCGCGGCCTCCACGAATTCGTCTCCTTCGTCACCCAATTCCTGCTCCTCTACAGCAACTCCGATATAAAAAAGTTCCATCTCGACTTCAACTGCACTATCCATTACCAGTCCCGAGTCTACGGGTGGCTCCATTTCGCCACGAGACACAAGGTGGAAGAACTCAAACTGGACCTCTACACGCTCCACAAGGACGAGAGGTATCCCGGCGTGTATTTTTATAAACTTCCTCAGTTTATTCACAGATATGGGTTGTTGAAGAAACTGAGCATCAGTTAATGTGATGTTAGTCCTAGTGGGTCTATTAACTGGAAATTTCTTCGTACGTTATCGATTAGTTATGCCAAATTGAGTGATGAGTTGTTGAAAACCGTTTTGTTGGGTGCTCCAGTTTTGGAGTCTTTAGAGCTGTATAAGTGTGCTGGGATTAGGCGCTTGAATGTTGAATTGGCGAGTTTGAGGAAGTTAGTGGTAAATGACAATTGGGGTGATCGTGGTGTGTTGGAGATCTCTGGTCGTAATTTGCAGTCGTTGCAGATACTTGGGTTGTTGCATGAGAAGCATTGTCGGGTGAGAAATGTATCGGGTTTGGTTGATGTTACCCTCATGTTTCAGCTATCGAGTGATTGTGAAGTGGAGCTTGATGGGTTTAACTATGAAGAGTATCAGGGGATGTTGAGGGAAATCCTTGAGAACCTTCCTCATGTTAAGAAACTCATGATCGGGCAGTGGTGTATTCAGGTGAGGTCTTTTCTGTTTCAACATTGTATTTGCAGTTATATAAGCTTATCTTGACAAATGGGCATTCATATTCACTGTCTAAGAAAAAACTTGCGTAGCAATTTGAATCTAGGAATTGTAGTATAATATGCTGCCAACTTGTCCTTCCTCCTTCACTTACTAGATAGGCCTCTCTCTTTTCTTGTTACCTTTTTTTCTGGATTTTCATGCAGTATTAGTTTGCTATAGAAATCTCTGGAACTCTAAAGATTGAATACACAGGGTATTTGAATCACTTTTGATTATAATATTTGTATATTTTTTCAATGACCTGATAGCCTAAGACCCACATCCATTCTTAAGTTAATGTGAAGA
Source organism: Rhododendron vialii (assembly GCF_030253575.1). Classification (NCBI taxonomy): domain Eukaryota; kingdom Viridiplantae; phylum Streptophyta; class Magnoliopsida; order Ericales; family Ericaceae; genus Rhododendron; species Rhododendron vialii. The sequence continues at coordinate 25,359,800 of NC_080569.1, read as the reverse complement.
AAAGTTGAATTAGTTTTAGGAGGAAGTGTTGTTCGTCTGAAGGTCATGGGTTTGATTTGTAGGGACAGCCTCATAGCTTGCAAGGGGAAGGCAGCGCACATCGACCCTTCCACAAACCCTGTATGTGTGGGAGCTTGGTGCACTGGGTATGCCCTTTAGTTTGTGGCCCAATGAAAGACTTACGTGAAATCGTGTGACTAATTCCCAAGTATTTTTAATTCTTTTTGAAGACAATCTTATTACTATAGGGTTGTGTAGGTGCTAGTGTTATGTTGTAATATATTTGGAATAGAAGCCATTTGCATTGTTGTGGACTTACAAGCTGGTAGGAACCCTATTGGTGAGGAGTACAATCCATTGGCTTGGCCAAAGTTTGGACTTGGCCTTAGGAAGATACATTATTTGATTCCAGATTCAAAGCAATGCTGATTGTACCCTCTTCAAATTCTACTAATTCACCTGACATTACTTCATTAAGACCATGAATATGAGCAATACCATCGCCTCCTTATATGTTTGTGCGTGAGTGGGTGCGGGTGCGTGATAAATCCAAAACTCGATTCAAACGAAGCCTCGATCCAAGGGAGTCTTAGTATCCGGCTCCTCAACCTATTTCTACCCATGAGGATATAAGAGTCCACTGATGGTAAATATTTAGCCTAATTTCCCATAGGCATAAATGCTTCGAGATGATAGAAATATGATCATTATTCGATGACCACGGGGAGATCCATGATTTTTTCCCCACCAATATGACTTATCTTCAGACCTTCTAGTATGAAAAGTAAGGCTTCTCTCCCATTTACAACAACAATTTTCAGTTAACGTACCAGGTTTCCCACTGCATTGCTGCTTAGTTTTGCTTACGTTGTTCTTCATTGAGCCTATTTGTTTTTGAGTCTTATCATTTGTTCTGTTCCCAATTTTGCGTCTCTTTGGGTTACATGCACTCAAGCACATTCCTCACATGGCTCTTTCTGCCTTCCTCTTTTATCTTGTTTGCTTTCTTAGCCTTCTTTTGTAGATGGGCGTTATCCCCTTGATGGTCTTCTAATACAGTCTTCGTCTTACTTAGTGAGAAACTAAAGTTCTCCACTCCTAGCTAACTGTTTCATGTTTTCTGGATGTTTTTTTTGCCACAACACTTCCGTGAAATTCTTCATTATTCTATGAGGAATTAATTCCCCAATTCGGGTGCAGGATGGAAAGATCTTCAGTAGGTATTCTCAATGTTGAAACAAGAACTGCCGTGTGGTTCTGTTGGTAATTGTGACCAAGGTGTACTGGCAACTAGTTAGAGGATTTTTTATCAAGATATTTTGCAAGTATTTTCTTTACTTTGCGTGCATTATATTTGACAACTGTAATGTCTTAAACAATTGTTTCCTTTTTTTGTTTGTGCTGAAAATAGCACTGTTAGTAGTATGCTTTCACTTGACTCTGTTTGTGCTGTTCTAACTTTTGCTCGTGTGTCAAGGTGTTGTCAATATGTGAGATGAGAGGATTGCCTTCTCCAATGTCAAACTGCCATCATTTGATACTCGACACATGCTTGAATAGCTGGGACTTCCCTGGGATAGCAAGCTTGCTACGTTGTTCGTCAGATTTAGAGACATTAGTGATAGACATTACACCGCCTCGCAGTACAAAGGTGTGTTTTCCTCGAATAATTACCATTTTGTTGCTAATGCCATAAATGAGGTTTTATTACTCTCTTAGAGTAGGACAGAGAATTTTTTGCTAAGAGGACAGATAGTTTCTCACTTGTATTTTTTCTCCTTCATTTCCTCTCAGTAGAACTAGGCCATTGACTGGATTTTTGAGGTTGGCATGATTCAAAAGAGATGGAAGAAGTTAGTCAATTGCCTCAATTTTTTGTTATGAAAATGGGGATGGTTCTTCCTCGGAAAAAAATTGGAACTGGTTCTACAATCACTGCAAAAAGTGCAGCACATATTGCACTTTATGTGGTTTGCGGTCAGATATTCCTACTTTAGAAAGCGTTCTCATTCTTTGTCTGAAGTTTCTTCATTTCTCTTAGTGTTACCGTCATTGCAGTTTGTGTTTGATGTGAAATCTTCTCGGAAGATTGATTAATATGTGGCGAAATACCTGGATTCAAAGAGCATGAATTTCGAGAATTCTTTGCCGAGTCTCAAGACTGTTAAAGTAGTCGGCTTTAAGGCAGAGGGTGGTCGGTCCGACTTTGTGATTGCACTTGTGGGGTTTCTGCTTAAGAATGCAAGGGTGTTGGAGAGGAGGGTTTTCTGTGCATTTAGGCCGGAGGACTTCCATCCAGTGGGTCCAAGATTTTTGAACTTCCCCAGATCCTCATCTTGTGCAGAGATTATATTTAAAAGCTAGAAAGGTAATCATTTCATGCCTCCCGGGGCAAAAAAAAATACTACTAGAATCACTGATATACTAAAAGGCCCATTCCGGAACGTAAAATAAGTCTTTATTTTTTAAGAAGGCAATTTTAAGTTAAAAAATAATAGATTTATTGAAATCTAAAAATATGTAATATGGATCTAATTTGAAATATCTCGATGAGATCTTTTATACGATTCAAAAAAATTTTAAAAATTATTTTTTATTTACTCTATTTTTTAGTTTGAAAATGTGAAATAAGTACTTATTTTTTATTTTTTAAGAAGGTGTTCTAGAACAGGACCTAATTACTCCACTAATTCTTGTAATCTTTTCAGTTGTGTGAGGAGTATTTGAATTATTGGTAAGTAAACTGTTCCTTAATTATCGAAAGCATTGTTCGCAATTATCAGAAACAGATCGGAGTATATTTGTCTTCCAATATATGGGTTTCGAGGTGACAATTTGAGTCCAGTAATATATGGTTTCACCCAGCATGTGTGCGTCAATTTTTTTCAATGTAGATATGTTCCAAAACTATATTAATGGAAATTTGATCAACGTGGTTTTTAGCTTGGTTAAATTTCTCAACGAGCTGAAAATATAAGCAATTTTTGCTGAAAAAAAAACAAACAAACAAACGTTGTCTATCATAAAAGTGGATTCAGTATGGATCCGATGTTAATTATAATTGAATTGAATTTTGATTAAATAAGTTTTCGTAGAAAAACTTTTGAGAGTGTACGCTGGGGCACACCAGGGTGCCATCTCAGGCTTTAGTATTGTGATCGAAACCATTAATTTTGTTCAATTCATCGAGTTTGTCGTCCGTTTAAAAAATCACATAATCGAACGTTGGCTCTACATTAGCGGAACGTGGTTTTCTTGAGAAAATGTTGAATGGCTACAATTCAGAATAAGGTTAAGGGGTGGTTTGGCATTTTAATTAAGTCAGAAAGTATTTTTGTCCTTATTACAAAAATTCGTATTTGCTAGTTTTTTTGTCAATTTTTTAAGGATTATTATTTATTCATGATAAGACGAATCTAAAAAGTAAAAAATTATGATTAAAACTCTTTTTTTTGAATAAAGACAAAAATAAATCAATAAGTCAATTTTTTTTTGTCTTTATTCAAAAAAAATAGATTTTGATCGTAATTTTTTATTTTTATATTCCTCTCGTCATGAAAAAACAATAATCCTCAAAAAATTAACGAAAAACTACCAAATTCGATTTTTTAAATAAGGACAAAAAAATCTTTCTGGCTTAATTAAAATGCCAAACGACCCCTTAGAAAATTTTTATTCCGTTAATTCGTTTACGTAAGTGTTGGCGTCCGAACAATCTTATTTTTTACTATGAATTTTTTTTCAAACTAAACGAGTCAACCAGGATGAGCAGCTCAAAACACTGATGGATGCACTATGCGGCACGTGCCCCCACTCAATTCAATTATTTTGTTTACAAAAATTAATTCAGAAATTAATTATAAGAGCTCTAGAGTTAAAAATTAATTATGATTTTTAAGGATAAAATGATCAAACAAATATGATTTTCGCATCAGTTCAAACAGATTGAAAATTGGAACTTTTAAATATCTGCTTTTCATTTAAGTTTACGGCTCTCTTAGGGTTCTCATTTGAAAGCTCTAGAACCAAAAATTAATTACGGAGTATGACTCTTTAGTATAAAATGATTAAAAAAATAAGATCTTTGTATTGATTCAAACGAATTGAAAATTAGAGCACTTAAGTTTCTGCTCTTCATTTGGTTCTATGAGAGTCATATGGGATCTCTAAAGACAAAAATTAACTATGACCCTTTACAATAATATGATCAGAAAAAGATCTTTTTATCTATTCAAATTGATTAAAAATTGGAGTACTTAATTTTTTGAACAATGTTATAAGCACACACAATCACATTATAAATAATTCACTAATGAAAAAATATGAGCATTATTTTTTCCAATTTTGCCCCTTGATGGTGGCTCTCATGAGAGAAGCCGTAAAGGGATTATAACTATTTTTGCGTTTATTTTTAGGAATTTTTTTGAAATTATTTCCCTTTTCTCATATAATGTAGTTTAAATTTATATTATGCTTGATTATAGTAAATTTTTGTTCAAGTGTAGTAAAAATTAATGCCCCCACTAAAGAGAATTCCTGGATCGGTCCCGACTACTACCATCAGAATGGGTTCTATGGGAAGAGCACATTCTCATGTTGCCGCTGAATATTCTCTCCTCTACAATGAGAGAGGAATTTTTTTAGCATGATAATCAGGTGTAATAGAGGTATTGAATTTCGATGTACCCAAAAATAAAAAATAAAATAATTTTCACACTCTCCTTTTAATCATCTACACTTTTTTTTTTGTTTTTATCCACATGAATTTATAATATTGCTTTTGGATTTGTGAAAAAGTGTATTGAGTAAAGGACAAAATAATAAATTTAAGTGAAATAAAGACAAAAAATGGAGTGTGAATTATAAAAAGATGTAAAAATCAATTTTCAATAAAAAAGAAATGTAAGAGAGGAATATTTTCTGCCAATGCATTTTTTGTGCGTTGACCACAAAATCTGTCACTGTAGCACAATGTTCGTTTTGGAATTTTAGGTAATAAGCAGAAAGAAGTAGATAGAGAAATGATAATAATAATTTAGAGAAAATTTATTATGGATTGTTCGTAGAAAGAAAATCTAAAATTCAAAATTCCAAAACGAACATGGCCGAATGTTCGTTTAAAGATTTTGGTTTTGGGATTTTAGGTAATGAGTAGATAGACAGAAAAATAAAAATAACAATTGTGAGAAAATTTATTGGAGACCGTCATGCAAAGAGAAAATCTAAAATCTCAAAACGAGCAGAGCTATGTCCTCGGATCTAGCAACGTGGCAGCCACAGAATAGTAGAACAGAGAACAGTGACAGAAAAGGAGAGGCAGAGGATCCGGACACCGGACCCAACCGCACTTGAGTCTTGAAAGGTTCTCCTCTCTCCAGCAAGACTTCAAGAACAAACAACACACGCGCAGAAGCTTTTTAAGCTTCGGTTTCTCAGTCTCTCTCAACGATGCGAACGATATTAATCTGATCAGAACTATCGATTTGATTTGAGCTCTTCTTTCTACTGATTTTCTATCTGTGGTAAGTGAATTCAGTGAGCTTTAGTTTCTTTCTTCTTCTTTTTTTTTGCGGTGTTGTTGTTCCTTATCGATGTCTTCATGTTCTATTGAGGTCTCGAATCGACATTAATATTGGAGGTCCTTATCAAGGCCGAAAATCCCCATCAATGGTGTCCTAAATCTTACTAGCAAGCACTTTTAGGTATTTATGCTTCAAGTAACAAAGGCTTAGATGGATTCAATCTTTGATTGTGACAACTGACAAGTGAGTAATGGTCTCCAATATGGCTCGAGTCGATGCCCTCATATGCCAATATGGTTGTTGTTCGACTTTTATTAGTTGTTCAATCTTGTTCTGGAAACTGTTGCTCATCTACCAATATGTGGGTAAGCTTCAGCTAAATCTAATGAAGGGTCACTATTGCCAAATCAGGCACATCAGAACAAACAATGCACTCCTTTAGAATACGCCACGTCATATTTTTCAAGAGGTTCTTTTGGCACGTACAATATTGCTTCTTCGTAGAGAAGAAGGTAATATGTAGAGAATTTTAGCTGCTTGGTGTGTCCAACATGGTGTTCTTTATAACTTCTTTCTTCACTCCAAATCAATATATCGCTTAAAACTTGTTAAAGCTCTAAGGAAATAGCCAAAGCCTTTTTATGCTCTGCTAATTAAGACCAAGAGAAGGGAAGGGGAGGAAGGGAAGAAAAACCAGTTGCCAGAGATCACCAATGGTCTTTCAGGTTTTGCAAGTCTCATGTGTAATTCTGTTGGCCATTTCAAGTCACGCTAGCACCCAAAAGGCCATCTCTCTCTACTCATTTTTCTAGAGTAATTAGTTCTATTTTAAGATTTTGGTTTTGGCGACCTATTTGGAGTGTCAGTGCTTCATAGTCCAAAAGGAAAAAGAAGCCTCAATGCAGGTTGGAAACTGAAACCCTATGTTCCTAATGAGGAGTAGGAACTTATGTGACCACATTAACTCCATGGTTTGGTACCCTATAGGAAATGTGTTTGTCATATTAGCAATCCAGGTTATCTTTTCTTTTTCTACAACTTCTCTGTAACCAATCAGAGTTTTCCCCTATGTTACCATGGGACGCTTGTACCCTAGCGAATTATGTTTTGGTACGCACATTACGAAACATGGTACACTTCCATTCCAATACGGTAAATTTCGATCCCCTAAAGTTTTCCCAAAAATGAACTTAGTGTAAGGTAAAAATCTAGAGGGCGTGGAATATTTGTTAGAGAAAATATCAACAATTGGTATTATGCTCCTAGAAATGTGTTTTGTATGGTTGATTTGAAAAAAAAACCATTAGTTTTACTTGATGTTTACCGCTTGGAAGAGTAAGTTCAAATGCATTATCTATAGAATCCTACCCCTAACGTACCACAATTTAGGCATTTGGCGTACCACATTCTCGTTCCCGTTCCTCATACAGATACGATATGCGTTCTCAGTGACATATGTTTTCCCAAAACACAGGAAATAATTTCATCTTCAACAAATCTGCTAAGTACTTCTAATGCATCAATGATATGGGACCTGTTCTTCTGTTTAATGTCTTAATTATATGTATATTCCTTGTCTTTTCTTGTTTTCCTTCTATTGATTCGATTTGATTTGCAAATGGATCTGAAATTTTACTGCCGCAAATTGTTGTGCTGTAAAATTGATTTCATGAATTAACAACTGTAGTGGTTAAATATGAGAATCTGAGCAATTTTGTTTCATCTTCAGTTCTATTTAGTTGCCACTTTGTGATATTGATGCTTGTGTCCCTGATGCTACTGTTGCTTTGTTTTTAGATGTATCTACTAAACTGGAGCATGATTTCCATTTGAGAAAGCTGGGTATTCATTACAATGTCAATGGCAAGTTCTTTAAGGAAATTAGTGTCATGTGTCATTCTTGATCTGGACGGTACACTTCTCAACACAGGTAAATTTGTGATCTGGTATTTATTTTTCTTTCCATCTTGTGCGTACTGTGTAATATTTCCCATCAGAACCTTGTGCAGTCAACATGTTTCTGTTCTATAGATATGTTGGTAAAGTTGTTGAGTGTGCACCAGGGCATGTTAAATGTTGTTCCAGTGTATTCAATGATGTAGTTTTGAGAGGCTTTTTCTTTGTATTGTCTCTTAAAACTTAATAGGATTCCTGAGATTTTAGATTTCGTTTCCGTTGCTATATGTCTCCACATTAACATTCATTCGTTTTAAATCAGAACAAAGATAATCTCAATTGTGGAGGCTTTTGAGAATTGATAGTTGTTTCAGCCTGACTATATGAGTTTTGTATTTAACGCAAAACTGAAGCTTAATACTATTTGGTTCAACCATCCTTTCTCATAAGTTAAGACTACTATATTAAAACATCCCACTTTGCCATTACAGATTTCCTCTTTCCATTCGTAACCTTTTGCTAATTTTATGACAGATGGCATAGTGAGTGAAGTTTTAAAGCTTTACTTGGTTAAATACGGGAAGCAATGGGATGGGAGAGAAGCTCATAAAACAGTAGGAAAGTCACCATTGGAAGCTTCAGCAGTGATTGTGGAAGACTACGGGCTTCCCATATCAATCAATGAATTTGTTTCAGAAATTACTCCATTGTTCAATGATCAGTAATATACTCTATACTGGCTTTCATTTCCTTTAACCCTATATGTCGAGAGATTCATGGACGCACTTGTATATGTGAAACTCTCCCAAAATAATTTAGGGTACGAGGCTCGGAGCCCTGTGAAATTTGGGCAGAATATCCCAATTTCACTTGGAAATGATATATGATCGGAAACGCAAGTCAACAGCATTTTGGTTTGATTGGTTGTGAAAACGTCTCTACAGGGAGCTGGAACCTATGTAGAATTAAAGAAATGCTCACATAGACCTAACAACTATTGATGACTTTCCTGAAGTTCATTCCCTTTTAGCTATATTACCCTTTACCAACTTTGAGAGGCTTGTAATATTTTTTTCCTAGGGGGAAGAAAAAAATGAATTCACACTTTGGACATGCGAAGAATGTTTCTTAAGACATTTGGACAAAATCAGGTCATTATTCAATTTGCGGAGCTTTTGAAGCAACTGGTGTTCTCACCACTATTGTAATTGCAGATGGCACAATATCAGAGCTCTTCCGGGTGCAAACAGGTTAATCAACCATTTGAGGGGCCATAATGTGCGAATGGCATTGGCTTCAAATTCTTCTAGGGAAATCATTGAAAGCAAAATCTCTTGTCAAACAGGCATGTTTGTTTGAAACCTCAAACCATGTTCCTCTACCAATAAGATAACATGATCTTAGTTTTTTGTTTGGCAATTAACTGTTGTGCCCATCATTTCCGTCTATAGGATGGAAAGAATCCTTCTCTGTTATTATCGGCGGTGATGAAGTGACAGCAGGAAAGCCATCTCCAGAACTGTGAGATGCAACTCCTTGCGAGTTAGATCTTTATTCTCTGCACCTAAAGATATGGTATTATAAAATTCAACTTTTGCATTTTGTTTTTGAAGATTCCTTGAAGCAGCTAAAAGGCTTAATATTGATCCACCCAAGTGCCTAGTCATTGAAGACTCCATGTAAGTGACCTTGATTCATTGTGAAATTTGATACTCTCTTCAAATTATCTTGCCTAAAACAACGCTGTTCATGATATTCATCTGTTTAATGTTATGAGGTTTCTGTGTAATTAGATGTCTTTAAAAGTGGCAAATTTCCAACTTGCCATAAGATTTGTTGACGATAAGGTAGCTGATGGTTTCAAACCTCGTCGATGTAGTGACGCTTTTATTTGATATCTTCACTGTAGATTTCTTGTAGGAACGAGACCGGATGTTGGGGTTTGAACTTCGTTTTAGATGTTACGGACTAATGTTTCACTAGTTGATCTGCTTTTATTTTGGGGATGTGATGGACAATTTGCTTAGGTCCTTAGGTTGTTTTCACTTGGACGTGGATCTATATGGATAAATTATGATACTGCTGGTAGGTATAGTCTTACTGATTAAACAATACCACCTGGGGTGGTGGTCCACAGCCACAGGTCTCCGTCTTTGGTGGTATCTGAGGTCACGGGCTCAAGGCTACTGATGCCCCCTTAATGCTGGGATGGTGGCCTCACGACTCGGGTCATTGGACCCCTCTGACTCCCCCCTTGCGGATCGCTTTGGCTCCAGGTGGGGCAGTGCTCACCATTGCTTTTCCGTTCCCTCTAGGGGACCCAATGGGTTTGGAGGCTCTATGGTCATGCCCAGGGGCAAGTCGCCACGCCTGGTCGCCCCCTCCATTCCTTTTTATCGAGCGAAAGAAAAAGTCAAAAGTATTCAGATTTAAAAACTGTTTAAAGCATGTCTGGTAATGATATACTACGAGATGTCCCAAAGCCATAATATCCAATAAGGATCAAATAAAGCTTTGGTTGATTGGAGTCCGAAAAGCTTGGCACTTGAGCTGATTTCAGGAAGTTGTCAGGCTCAGCTGTAGTTTTCACTTGAGGATTTGAGGCAGTTGTCATGCTTATCTTTAGCTTTCCTATGATGGAGAATTATTGGAATTGACAGATGAATATAACCTTGCCTGGAATTCAGTATGAACAAAACTAATATGAAAGAGAGGGAACTTCCCTTGTTCGAGTAAAAAACAAGGATGATTGCGGAAAGAGAGGTCTCCTACCCAATTTTACGCCCAGCGTCCTGCAAGTCCCTTGGTTGCTGGTCTATTGAGTTTTAAGATATGCAAGTTGAAAAAATGACGAATCCGCAGTAAGTTTTCTTTGCTAGGAAGTTGGCTCTGAAATTTAGTATATATTGCATATTCATTGCCCATGCAACGTGTGTGACTTCTTAATGAAAGTATATTATCAACTGTTGGAACATTTTGGTTGCTGGAATGATTAGAGTTGATTGACTTCATTTTAGTTTTTTTCTTTAAGTTATAGTTTCTTATTTTTCCAAGTCATTTGAATTTGTTACAAAAAGAAGGGAGAATTTTTACCATGAGCGGATTGTATCAATTGAGCAGATATAGGTTCCATAAAAAATTGTGTCTCCAGAGTGCTAAAGGCAAGCACGACATTACTATGAGCATAAATTCCCAAGGTATGGAACCCAAAAAGAGGCTGGCCCAATGTAAATGGGATACGATAGCTTCTTTATGGTCTAACACTCTTACCAATATATTATCTTTATTCTGTTCCAGATTATAATCTCTTTTGAAAAATATAGCTCGGAAAGCTATGTAGCATGGATACGGACCGGACAACAAGGACACGTCATGGGACACGACAATTTTCTTCTAGATATAAAATATTTCTTTTAGCTATGCAAACCTACATTGTAACAATTAAATATTTTTGTAATGACTTTTGTTGGAAGATATAGGTGTTAGTGAGTCAGGAGGGTATGAATGATCGTCATTCATTTCGCTCTATAGAATGTAGATGAATGTATGTCTTTCGGTTAATGAAGAAACCCTAAACACTTCTCATAATCACCTAGCTAATAACTTCTGTGGGATGCATTATCCACCAATGGTGTTTGCCTATACACATACACATATCTTTTGTACCAGACTTTTGGGCCAAAAGTTTTGAAATAGTTTACCATGGAAAAGCTATTAAAATTCCTACCGGAGTGTCTGACATGGATATGACAGTCTCTAGGAGTGTCGGCGCTTTATAGCCGGAGAGCAAAAGCTGCTATCATGATGAACCCTGCGATGTAGTGGTGAGATGTATATAACACATCTAAGTAAAGTCTAGTGCTATAATTGCATAAGCAGTTAAAAGAGTACATTTCATGTTTTTATAAGTAAGATGAGATGAGTGTGTTATCTAAAGTTATAGTTTATTTGGGGAATAAGTGTTGATTAAGTTTATTTGGTTATCTACACTTAATAGCTGATCGTTGGGTATAAGGGATTTTCATATTATTCTCCTTGTGGAATAAGTTTATTTGCTTCTCTTGCTAATAGTTTCTTACTCAGTTGAGTTTGTTTATCTACAAGGATATTCAAATTCTTCTCCACGTGGACATGGTAGTGGAATGGTTTCTAGTTTCTACGTTTTAAGGATAAAGTACTTTTACTACATGTTAGACCAGGTGTAACGGCCGGTAAGGCTGCTGGAATGGAAGTCGTCGCTGTTCCATCTCTTCCGAAACAATCCCATGTGTACACTTCAGCAGATGAGGTGATCAACTCTCTTCTTGATTTGCGGCCAGAAAAATGGGGCCTTCCACCATTTGAAGATTGTAAAGCTCTCTCACAGTTTCTTCCAAATTACAGTAAAGCAGATTCTATAGAACCCATTTTATTAAAGCCATTGATACTTAATTGCAGGGGTAGAGGGTACCTTACCAATAGAACCTTGGTATATTGGTGGTCCTGTTATTAAAGGATTTGGTCGCGGCTCAAAGGTGCTTGGAATCCCTACAGGTGTGTATATCTTTATCTTCTGGTTAACCTAGATACCGCTGCATAACACAGGGACTAAATGTTGCAGTGCCGGTAACGTTCTTCAAGTGGGCAATAGCATTGCTTATATTCATGGTCTTGATGAGGGAATGGAAGGTGAAATAGTGAAGAGGGTATAATAGCCATTTTTTAAAATTTGGAATAAAAAAATGTCGTCATTTTAATGTGGCTGTTAAATTATTCAAGAATGAAGCTTTGGAGAGGCAACATGAAAATTGCTCAGATACCCATGTGTGATCCCTATGTGGCTAGTTTCATGAACTGCCAAATATCCAACTCTGAATGTCATAGCATGAAATTACAATGTTTTCTGATTGGTATCAGGTTCTTTATGCTTTGGTATTCTATTTTGATGATTGATCATGCTATAATCTTGTGGTCTTTGATTTTGGGAAAGGTAGATTGGGTAACTGTTAAAGGATCTTTGATTATGTGGCTTGGAAATAAAATTAATGGTATACTTGTTTTCACCTTTGCCTTCATTTCATTTCCTTAAGTAATTGGACCATTTTATTATCTCAGCTAATTTATCAACTGAGGGCTATTCAACTGTCCTTTTGGAACAACCCTCTGGGGTTTATTTTGGTTGGGCTGCGTTATCAACACGAGGCATTTACAAGATGGTTATGAGTATTGGTTGGAATCCGTACTTTAACAACCCAGAGAAGACCATAGTGAGTACGAATTGCATCAAACACAGTATGTTTTTTGTTTGAGTTCCTAATTTTTCAAATAATGCAGGAGCCATGGTTGCTTCATGACTTTGATGATGATTTCTATGGCGAGGATTTGCGTCTTGCTATTGTTGGGTATATACGACCTGAGGTATCAGAATACAACAATTTTGTTTTTTTAATGTCAATACATGTGTGTGTATTTCTTGTTGCTGCATTCCATTCTTTTTTCTTAAAATGCGGTTTGGACCATGCAGGCCAATTTCCCTTCACTAGAGAGCTTGATAGAGAAGATTTACGAAGACCGGAGAATTGCAGAGACAGCGCTTGAACTTCCACTGTATTCCAAATGTAGGGAAGACCCATATTTGAAAAGCTCTCTGAATGGGGATAACAGTCATCTATAGCTTCTGCAATACTAGACTTTCGATCTTTTTTGTAAAGTTCTCACTTGAAGTACGGAAAGTATATGAGTACATACAAATAGGTATATACGCGTTTTGGACCCATATTGGGTCCCCAAAAAATGATCCGAGCTGCTCATTTTATTCAAAATGGTTTGTTTAAGGTACCTGTAAGAAATAAACTCAATGAAATAAACTCAATCCGATATCGGTAAAATGTTTACAGAATATACAACTTTGCTTCATAATCCAAACCTAGATTATGAAAAAAAAAGTTAGATGTCTCATAAATGTCGTTACTGATTTTGAATTGAGTTTATTTTTTATAGGGCCCTTAAACAAACTATTTCGAACAAAATGAGCGGCTCGGATCAATTTTTAGGAACCCAAAACTGGTCCAAAATATGTATGTACATATTTGTATGTACCTATAGCAAAGCTGCTTGAACTTGAAGTATAAGTGATTGAGATTCTTCTGAGTCTCATAACATTATGCCACTCCATGATATCGTTAATGATCATACATCTGTGCTGAGAAGTTGAAGTTGTGACTAGATATTGAAACGAAAAAGTTCACAAATGATTCAAAACATTGCTTGGTACGATTGTTCAGAAGTTTATTGATAAGCTGCAGTGGAGCTAGCTAGTTATCTTGATTTTCCAGGTGCATTCGTTGCTGTTATCCCCATGTGGTTGAACACTTTGGCCCTCCCCATTATGATCGCCATCACTCTCCATTGTTTTGCCTTCTATTGCTAATACTTTTTTTTTTTATCAGAAAAAAGGGTGGGAGGGAGCAATCAATGTAGCAACCCCTGGGCGTTATCATAAGGGCTTCCTACCCGCTTTGGAATGTTTGGTTGAGCGGTCGTCACTACAGCACCACCAAGGTATACTAGCTGGAAGCCTGGAAGTAGTACGTCATCCCACCTGCAGGACAAGGACATCCCACCTGCAGGACAAGGACGTACCAGGACTCGAACTTGAGTCTCGTATGGGGGAAGCATCTGGCCTACCAAAGTAGCCTAGTTGCGATTTCGTTTTAATCTACCGATGTCTCATCAATTCCTTCCATTTAATTAGACCGCTAGTACTCTTTTTAACATTTTTCCCATTTCGTTAGACCACCGGAACCGTCCACATCTTCCTTTATTTGGGTGGTACGTGACCTTATATGTCCAGGGTATAGCTTTTTCTGGGGAGAGAATTAAGAGAACAAGAGAAAGGATGAGATACGTTTAAGGAACCGGAATAACAAATGATTACACAAGAAATTAGAAGAGATTGGAAAATAAAGAAAAAACATGGCAAGTGGAGTGACAGCCCAATAGTCGACACCGTATACTCATGTGCATTTGACCAGGGTTTGCATAACAGTATATCAAAATTTGGAGCTTCCACTGCGCATATTTTTTTTAACGGCAACGAGAACATACATTACAAAATGATAAAAGGAGATAGTACAAAAAAATGAAAGAAAGAAAAGACCCAAGAGGGATAGGTTGATAAAATATCTACCACGACCAACCAAAACAAAACAAACCATAAACAGGTAGCCAAAACCAAAGCCTAAACTCCCAAAATCAATATAGCCACAAGACCTCAGCAGCAAAGAAAGTGTACTTATTGCTCAATGTAATTAGCTCAAGTATACTTTGAGATCAGACGTAAACTCAATGTGGGAGGAGGCGAATAGGAAGCCCTTTCTCTGGCAAAGGGAAAGGAGTGAACAAAATCTTCTCATTGGGATGTACTGTTTCCCATTTGAACCTTCCCACCACATTATACATGAAAACGAGTATCGCGAAACGGGCATACTCTTTCCCGGGGCACATCCGAGGTCCTGCTCCGAAAGGAATATATGTGTAAGGAGCCGGTCCGTCCCCTTCAAACCTCGAGGGATCAAACTTCTCTGGCTCCGGAAAGTAGTCTGGATTCCTGTTGGTTGAACTTGTACTGCAGTATATCTAATACAAAAATGTAGCTAGACCTTGATCAATAGACATTCAAAGAAACATAATTCAATATATAAAAAGCCTATAAAGCATGATGTGATGCAGATCAGATAGCTGAAGAGTACTTGGCAACCAGAAACGATTGGAGGGCTCGCTTTTTAACTGACAGCTAATCACAAATGAAATAGAACCCAATCATTTTTTCGGTTTCTAGATTTGATTCTATGAATCATAAAAAGAAACACCATAAACCAAAAAGAAAGATGGTATTGAGATGAGTAGCATAAGCTTTAGTACCTTCCATCCTTTGGGAATAGAGAAACCAGCATAAGTGAAGTCAGTGACGGCCTGTCGAAACATTCCTTGAGATGGTGGAGTGAGTCTCAGTACTTCACTTGCCACATTCCAAGAATACTTCATCTTCTGTATGTCCTCCCAATTCAGTGGCTCCCCGTCTCGTTTCGCAGCCGAAACCCATCTTTGCTCTGCAACCAAACAGAACCAGGGAAAAAAACCCATAAATACTTTATCTTGTTTAATTTGAAAAACAAAACAAGACATATCTGTATCTGTATATATTACCCTTGAGAACTTGATCATAGATGTGTGGTAAATCTGCAAGATACTTAAGGATGCAAGTGATGACAGTGCTTGTGGTGTGAAATCCTCCAACCAACAAAACCATTAACCTTTCAGTGATCTCCATCTCCTTCATGAAATTCCCTTCTTCATTTGTAGTAACAAGCATATGGGACAGCACATCGTATTTCGCCGAAGCCGCGGATTTCTTCTCCGTCAAATCAGTTTTTCTTTGCCTTATGATTTCTAATATGGTCTTCCTGATCTTGTTCGCGGCTTTGATCCCGCGGCTGAGAGGGGTCCCGGGGAAGTTTATGGCTATGGGTGATGACAGGATCGCCGGGAGCAAACAGTAGAACGGCTCGGAAAAGCTCGCGACGCGTTCCGGGTCTTCGATGCTCAGGAACACGCCGCACGCCACTTCGAAGGTGTAGTCCTTGGCCAGAGGGGCGACCGTGACCTCTTCTTTCGAGTCCCACTTCGTTTTGAAATGTCTCTTCGCTATCGAATCCATCACCTTGACGTAGTTCTGCAAGGCATCGGGTTTCAGAAAACCCGTTGCCAATTTGCGCGTCATGGGGTGCTCTACCGGGGAGCTGGGAGCGCGGCGAGCCGAAGGGAAAACCTTGGCCACTGCGGGCGGAAACCAAATGGTGACGAGCTTGTTCTCGTTCGAGGACAAGAACTTGTGCCCTGCCGAGCCGCACAAGACCGCAACCGGTTCCCCTATCAACGAAGTTTTGAAGACATCCGGCGAGTATTTGGCCATTCGATCCGCGACGAACTTTTCCGGGATTCCTTTTCTCAGCGTGGAACCGAACTCTATTGTTTCACCAACTATCGGCCATCCCATTGTCCCCGGAGGAAGGTTTTTTCGATGTCGAGCTTTCTAGGGGAGAGTATTAGGCCGAAAGCAATAGAAAGGAAGGGAGTTAAGATGAGGAGGAGTAACCAGAGAAACAAGAGCTCCATGTCAATGTGCTTGTCTTGGATAGTTAGACCTGAACACTCTATTTATAGATGAAGAGATAGAACAGGCTTGTACTGTCTATTGTTCATTGATTTTTCTTTTCTTTTCCTTTTTGGTTGTTTTAAAAAATTATTGGGTTGTGTAGACCCCACATATTCGTGATAATGTTGGGACACCGGTGTCCCAAAGCCACTAAATAATTATGCGTTATTTCGGTTGTTCCGGAGATGGAATCAGCGTAACGTTGAATTTTTCATTAGTTTTTATTTGTTTCATCAACATACTCAATTCCACAATTTCGAATTTCAATAAACATGCAACCGTCAACCCTCTTCAGTTGTCAGTAAAATTGGACAAGTCCAATTTAGGCATTTTCAAGTCGATCTGTCTCAGACTCGGGCTCGGACACGGACTCAGTTTAATGATCTGAACATTTCATTATGTAGAATTCATCGAGAAGTAGAGTACGCTTAGCCTGAATCGACATGCAGCATGACTGAATAACAGTTAGATGCTGATCGGAGCTTAGCATATCTACTTTTCCTTAAACGTTTTCCAAGTTCTCAAGAGTCCAATTCAATTCGATCATATATAATTGAACACAAGTAGCAGGCCAAGGAGGCCTCCGCACATATTAAAGATCATCCTGTTTGCTTCGGATGACGTTGGCCTTGATTGATCTTGTCTGCGTAACCTAGTTTTACTTCTGCCTCTGCAAATCACCACACGGCGCGCGATAGTCAACCACTTGATAATAACTACTACTAATTAACATCATCGATCTCCACTAGAAAAAACCGTATCCGGCCGGCTGTATCCTTCCCGTATCCCCATGTGACCTAAATTGAAAACAGCAGTCCTATTGGTACTTGGTACAGATTTAATATTTGTGCCAACGTATACAAATTTTTTTTGGGCCAGCTCAATCCGGTATGAGCAAGAGTGTTTATCCAACTTTGTTTTAGAATTCAAGCTTGAATTCTAGAATAAAGTTGGATGTTTTGTAAACTCTCCTACCGATACATGATTGAGTTTATTTTTTGCAAGGACCATAAACAAAGTATTTTAAACAACATAAGCGACTCCAATCATTTTTTGAGACACAAAACAAGTTCAAAAAGTTTTTGTACGCGCTGGTACAGATTTTATGTATGTACCATTATCATTTCTGAATTGAAAAATGTAAAAAAACTTGTTGGAAACTTATTGGGTAATTAGATATTATACTTATTGGGTAATTAGATATTATACTTATTGGGCTGTATATTGCGTGTATTTGTATATGATACCCTTACGGTACTTATCTTGAAGTACTGTATCCGTGCTTCATAGATTTTAAACTTATCGTTTAATTCCTCAATTTTCATTTTCTTCAATGTTGGGTTTCTTCAAATTTTAGGATGACTAGGATGGAGACTTTATTGTGTCTATGGTAGGGGACCTATCTTTAAGTTCCCCTTTAATTTTGGCCAGTAAAATAATGTCATCGTTCTAGGCGTAAAAACTTTTGATATTTTAGCCATAACAATTTAGTATCTGATCGTCACTTATTTTTTTTATCGGCAAAAGGAAATTTATTAATGAAGAAATAGAATAGATACAAAGGATAAGTAGGATTTTGATCTGATCATCAATTATAGACCCGATCATTTTTTTAAATTAGTGTCACTGCTAATTTTGTTTTTTGCAATACGAAATAAGGAATTGAAATATGGTTTCCCTACAAAAGATAAAGGTCAAATGAGCATTATTAACTCAATTTTCATTTAGCTGTTTTGCAGTTCTAGTTGATAAAAAAAAAAGAAGGTCATTTGGTAAAATAAGAGAATACAGAGGAAAGAGACAGAGAAGGAAATATGTCTCATTAAAAGTACGAGTACCAATTATTTTCAAATGTGTAAATGCTTTGAATTTTCAAAATTGGAGCCATAGCAATCTAATTAGCGAATTACCATCCAATTTTAATTTGTGGCATTAATTTTTATTGCCATAAAAGACAATTCTGTTCACAAAAGGAAAAAATTACACACACGAAATTCAATGTATCTAAAAAGGTCGTCTTAATGCGGCCTTCCAATTACATGCTCACCCACTTGAATTTCTGTAATCCGAAACAAATCTGTTTGATTGTTAAGACTTAATTTGCTTGTTTCTCTTAAAGGATGATTAATTAATTAATGACCAATTCTAGGGATACAACTTTCAAACATAAATTCAAACATAATTATGTCCGGAGTCTTTCGGCGCATGCATCGAATGGCAGAGTACTTGTGTTCTCTAGTTACTATATATTTCAAAGGTGCATTTCTGACATCTATAAAAACAAATGTGCATTTTTGCTATTGATAATTAATGGTGTCCGGAGCCGTTTGACATGCATCGAATGGTGGAGTTGTGTTCCTTGATATTTGTTAATTAATAGGCCTAAATATAAGTGATTAATAGGATGCTGACTTGGACCATTAACCAGGACACATAAAGAATAAATAGGACAACGGTAAGCTATTAAATGAGTCATTAGAAACAATGTTAAATGTTGGTACCTTGTCAACTTTGGTTGTTGGCATGTGGTGTAGCAACGGGGAGTCGATGTGTTTTCTTTGTTCGGACATATCTCTCCTGCCTTGTTGCTTTCATCTTCGTTCCTTTTTCTCGTTATACTTTTCACTGCGAGTTAATAAAATTTCTTTTGTGAAGGAAAAAAATTAGAAGGCCAAAAATGCCCCATGATTAAAACACACCAACCATGTGTGTAACACTAGTTAGAGGATGAACTTACCGTTCCATTGCCCTCTATTTAAGAGACTTGCGTATTATCCGATTTGTCCTACAATTTTGGAAATCGAATAAAACCCAACTGGCCCCACTCTCTTGTATAAATACTCAGATGTAGTTTTTGGTCGACTCATTTCACTTCACATTGTACAAACGGTTTTTTAATACCTTTTTCTCTCAAATTCGAAAACTTTTAGTTTTTTCTTTTGGCGCACGAATTCATGGCCACTAAAAGCGTGGGAAGTCAGACTGGGTCGGGGCGACACAAAAAGAGAATCAAAAGAGATCATAACATCAACGACAGTACAACTATTACTCCTAACCTTAGTGAGGATGTTGTAGAGAAAATTCTCTCTTTCTTGCCAATCAAACATGCCGCGATGTGTGGATTACTCTCCACGAGATTCAAGAAATATTCTTGGCTTCGCAACCCTAACTTCGTCTTCAACCTAGATTTCGCTGTGGGTAGAAGTAGGGGAAATTTTGTGAGGGCAGTTAACCGTATTTTCAACCAACACTCCGGCTCCCATATCCAAAGATTTCAGTTGTATTTTGATGCAACCGATATCGAGGCTATAGTGGAGTACTGGGTACATATGATAACTTCCAAAGGGGTTGAGGAGGTAGATCTAGATTTTACTCAGGGAGATGAGCCTTTCAATCTCCCTTATCATCTCTTAGAGTTTGAATCCATAAGAATTCTAAAGCTAAACTTTTGTCGATTCGAATTGCCTCCCAAGTTGAAAGGTTTATGCTTCTTAAAAACTATTGCTCTTAGGCAGGTTAATGTTACTTCAGCCCTAATCGCGACCATTTTTTCCAACTGCTTATGTCTTGAGGGTATCGACGAAGTGCAATGCTCAGGAATTTACCATCTAAACATTGCTGCTCAAGAGCTGAAAAAGTTTAGGCGTTTCGTGGTAGGGGATTGCAAGGATATGTGTCTTATTGATATCGACGCTCCTACTCTTTCAACGTTCTTTTACCGTGGGGAATCCCCTGCCATCAACTTCATGACCCAGATGCGACATTTGAAGGACGTGATACTTAATTTCACGCTTGTCAGATGTTTTCCTCATCTTTATTCAATGAGCAATCTCATGCTCAGACTATCTGTCTCGAACATTGAAGTGCTCAGAATTAGCACTACATTTCTCGAGGTATGTTGCTCGATCTCGATCGTATGTTCTTTCTTTTCATTACTTACTTCATATTTATTTGATTGCAAACTTATGAAAATCGTTCTAATTATGCCATTGTTAATTTACTTCATATTTCATGTTGTAATCAGAGGCTCTCTTCGAAGTTCAAGAACGGGACTTACACAAAAATAAGCTTTTTGCTATTGAATTTGAAGGAGTTTCACTTGTTCACGGATGGAGCAATTACTGACATTAATCCTTATGACATTGTTTCTTTCCTCAAGAATTGCCTGTATGTAGACAGAGTTTTCCTTGATGTGAGTATCTTATATTTATTCTTCTTCTCTACTTTGTGTTTTGTAAACTTTCATTTTTATTTTGGGTGTTTTTTTTTGTTTTTTTTGTTTTGTTTTTGTTTTGCAGCTTGGTGAATATTCTTTTGAATATGGATATTATTGGAAGATGCTTGGAAAGCAAATGTTTGAGAACTGCGATGCAAATTTCTTCCAGCTTAAGCGACTTACAGTGAGCGGCTTCAAATTCGAAAAGCTTGAACTCGAGATGCTGAAGTTTTTTCTCAACAAGTCCGGAGTCTTGGACAGTGTGGAACTCGTACCGGCCAAGAATTGGCGGTTAGGAGTATTTACTCGAGAGGAGCATGATATGTATAATCAACTTTTTGATTCTTGGAAAGTATCTCCGAATGCGAAAATAAGCATATTGAAGAGTATCGAGTTGATTAATGTTTGGTCGTTCTAATGCCAAATCAAATAAACATATTGAAGATTTGTAGTCAAATTTCTGCTGCTATGTTTTTCATCATCTGTTGGTGCATTTCGTGGTTTGTGGCAATTCCTGATGGTTCCTCTCTCTCTCTCTCTCTCTCTCTCTCTCTCTCTCTCTCTCATCAGCAAAAAGATATGTATTATAAATAAACTATAAAAGTACATCCAAATAAAAAGAAGAGGAAATACAACCAACAAAGCATTGGATGCAAGAGCCTAGGCCAAATTAAACAGAACAATATCTTCGGAACCATGAAACAACAAATTAAATCATTCCAAAAGACAAATAAGAAAAATAAAAATCATCGTACCCTTCTCTTTTAATTAATACTAAAATCTCTTCTCATTGTGATGTTCAATGCTTTTGCTCCTTTTAATCATTGTACCCTTCACTTTTAACTAATAAAATCTCTTTTCTTTGTCGTTCAAAAAAAAAAAAAAAGAGTTATGAAAAGTTAAGTTTATCCTCTTGTGGGGCATTTTTGACCTTCTAACAAATCATTCAATAGACTACTGTTATCCTCCTTATTCTTTAAAGTGATATGGTTAAGGGTTCGAGTCAGCATCCTATCAGATCCGTCGTTCAACGAATGTATCGAACTACTGCGGAGACAATATTGTACGTATTAATTATGTTCTAAAATTGTGTCCCTAGCATTGGTCATGGATTAATTCTCTTTTATGAGAAAGAAGCAATTAAGCAAAGGATAACTTTATTCAACCTGATTTGTTTTGGTTACAGAAATTCAAGTTGGTGAGCATGCTTTTGGAAGGTCGCTTAATTTAAGACGAGCTTTTGATACGTTTCCCCTTGTCATGACTAATTTGTGAAATATTTATGAGCTTTCTAATTTAAGAATTTGGGTAATTTTTAAATTTTTTTTTTGTGAATAGGATTTTCGGTGTAACATCCCGTATTTTTCTTAAATGATAATTTTACTTGAGTTGAATATTTAGATAATATAGGGGAAAAAAAAAAGAGGCATTCAGTGGTGGACTTATCTCACCGATTTGGGTTTTCGTTTTCTTCTATTTTCTAGAGCTTGTATTAGTATTGCATGGGTCCATGAGAGGAGCCTTACTACTGCCAAGTGGGATTTTCCTTGGAAAGAGTGAACCGAGAGTTGTGAGATATCATGAAATACAAGCCTCTTTGTAGTATAAATGGGTGCCCTCCCATTTCATCAGAGGATGCTTCAAAAGGAAGAAACCAAAAACAGTTAAAAGGATATATGAACTGGAGTTCTTAGACCAAAGGTGATTTGAAATCTGATTAGCGTAATCTTTGCGAGGTTATTAAAGGTTGGGTCCAAATATTCCATAGGCTACGACAACGATCGTAATTTGAGGTACCGGGTAGTGTGCAGTACATTCTTAGCTAAATCTCTTTGCAAAGAGTGTTCTTTGATTCTTTCGTATTTATACTCATTTGATCTCTAATCTTATTGACTCGATTATTGTCACTTCTTATATCGTGACATAGAAAATATTTCGCTGAAAGCCATGGAGCAGATTGGTATGTGTACAAGCCCACCAGGTCACAGAAGTATGAAAGATGTATGATTGACTACCCTACGGGGAGTCCAGAATGTTTATGGGGCCCATGTGCCCAATATGAAGTTTGACCTGGGTGGTGCTTGGCATGTTACCGAGATGAGCCGGGTATGATGCTACAAATGAAAAGCGTTCCGAATGATCCTACTTGATTTGTTATCCTCGTTTATTGAGCATATTCTTATTGCTAGCCATGTTATTGTCCTCGTATTGCATATACTACCTGGGCGTTTTATATTTTTCAGGTGCAAAGCCAGTTAGTGGGGACTCGAGTTGGAATATTGAAAGACTCAGTTTAGAGGTTGCTTAGGAAATTTGTATCCATTTGGAGGTTTTTAGGCCCACCATGTATAATTATCTTGAAGACTTGTAATTACTGGACATGTATTATTTTTGAGGCAGTGTAAAAATTCGGGTCGTCACATTCGGTGTGCATGACAATAAAAAATTAATGCCACAAATTAAAATTGGAAGGTCAGTAATTCACTAATTAGATTCCCATGGCTCTAATTTTCAAAATTCAAACCATTTATTACACATTTGAAAATTATTGGTACAAGAACTTTTAATGAGACATATTTCCTTTTCTATCTTTTCTCTATATTCTCTTGTTTTACCAAACGACCTTTTTTTTTTTTTTTTAATCATCTAGAACGGCAAAATAGCTAAATGAAAATTGAGTTAAGACTGCTCATTTGACATTTATCTTTTCTGGCGAAACCAAATTGAATTGCTTCTTTCATATTGCAAATTACAAAATTAGCAGTGACACTAATTAAAAAAAGAAGACCGGGTCAATAATTGACGATTAGGAACTAAATTGTTCTTGCTCACACCGTATATGGTAGCTCAATATTTCGTCTATATTAGGTATTTTCAAAACATGTGATCTTAAAATTCAATTAAAAACATTTTATTTCTATTAAAAGTGTGGCATTATTGGAACATTTTAAGTAACATAAAATATTTATTCCTTTGGAAGTATCATCCTTTATTTCATTTACCGTTACATATCTTATTGTCTATTAAACCTATTGTCCGTCACAAATATAAATGAGATTCTAATCATTATGTTTAAGCATTATTACACATGACCCTAAATACCTATATAAAGAGATATTCTCTATAGGCTGAAGATGGGGAAAAACTGAGAGAAAAAATGATGTGATGTCTATAGGTTGGGGAGTGTACATGTTAGAGATTGAGATTCTTATTCTATACTATTTTCTATGTTCAACGGGCAACGCGCTTGTTCAAATCTCCTGGTGGTCATCAACATCGATCGGATGAAAAAAGTTTATAAGCGCTTGGGCTGAATCTTGGAGCTAGTACATTTCACTTTTACCTTCACGAACTGAGAAGAGAAAACTCTTGAAGGCATCAAAACTCTGAGACTCTCTTGCATAAATACTCTCATGTACGATGTAGTTTTTGTCTCATTTCTCTTCACATCGTACCAACGGTTTTCTACCTTTCTCTTTCAAATTAGGAAAAATTGTTTTTCCCCTTTGATACACGATTTCATGGCCATGACAAGCGCAGGTAATCAGACTAGGTCGTCGGGGCGACACAAAATCATCTCTTTCTTGCCAATCAAACATGCCGCGAGGTGTGGAGTAACTCTCCACGAGATTCAAGAATTGTTGACCTCGCAACCCTAACTTTATCTTCGACCTAGATTTCGCTGTGGGTAGAAGTAGGGGAAATTTTGTGAGGGCAGTTAACCGTATTTTCAACCAACACTCCAGCCCCCATATACAAAGATTTTGGTTGTATTTCAATCCAGGCGATATCGAGGCTATAGTGGAGTACTGGATACATATGGTAAGTTCCAAAGGGGTTGAGGAGGTAGATCTAGATTTTATTCAGGGAGATGAGCCTTTCAATCTCCCTTGTCATCTCTTAGAGTTCGAATCCATAAGAATTCTAAAGCTAAACTTTTGTCGATTCGAATTGCTTCCTAAGTTGAAAGGTTTATGCTTCTTAAAAACTATTGTTCTTAGGCAGGTTAATGTTACTTCAGACCCAATCGCGACCATTTTTTTCTAACTGCTTAGGGGTATCGACTTAGTACAATGCTCAGGAATTTACCATCTAAAACATTGCTGCTCAAGAGCTGAAAAAGTTTAGGCGTTTTGTGGCAGGGGATTGCAAGGATATCTGTCTTATTGTTTCGATGCTCCTACTCTTTCTACGTTCTATTACCATGGGGAATCCCATGTGATCAACTTCATGACCCAGATGCGACATTTGAACGACGTGATACTTAATTTCACGCCTGTGAGAGGTTTTACTCAGCTTTGTTCAATGAGCAATCTCATGCTCAGACTATCTGTCTCTAACATTGAAGTCCTCAGAATTAGCACTACGTTTCTCGAGGTACGTTGCTAGATCATACGTTCTTTCTTTTCATTACTTACTTCATATTTATTTGATTGCAAACTTATGAAAATCGCTCTTATGTCAATGTTAATTTACTTCATTTCATGTTGTAATCAGAGGCTCTCTTCGAAGTTCAAGAATGGCACTTGCAGCAAAATAAACATTTTGCTACTGAATTTGAACGAGTTTCACTTGTTCACGGATGGGACAATTGCTAACATTAATCCTTATGACATAGTTTCTTTCCTCAAGAATTGCCTATACGTAGAAAGAGTTTTCCTTGATGTGAGTATCTTGTATAATTCTTCTTCTTCTTCTCTAATACTTGCTTTGTGTTTTGTAAACTTTCATTTTCATTTTGGATGGTTGTTCTTGTTTTGCAGCTCGGTGAATATTCTTTCGAATACGGATACTATTGGGAGATGCTCGGAAAGGACATGTTTGAGAACTGCGATGCGAATTTCTTCCGGCTTAAGCGACTTGTAGTGAACAGCTTCAAATTCGAAAATCTTGAAACTCGAGATGCTGAAGTTTTTTCTCAACAAGGCCGAAGTCTTGGACAGTGTGGCACTCGTACCGTCCTAGAAATGGCGGTCAGGAGTATTCACTCGAGAGCCGCATGTGTATGATCAACTTTTTAATTCTTGGAAAGTATCTCCAAATGCGAAAATAAGCATATTGAAGAGTATCGAGTTGATTAATGTTTGGTTGTTCTAATGCCAAATTAAATAGACATATTGAAGATTTGTAGTCAAATTTTCTGCTGCTATGTTTTTCATCATCTGTTGGTGCATTTCGTGGTATCCTGATGGCTCCTTTCTCTTTTATTTATTTTTTATTAGCAAAAAGATATGTATTGTAAATAAACTCGAGAAAAGTAGATCGAGAGAAAAAGAAGAGGAAATACAAGCAACAAAGCATCGGATGCAAGAGCCAAGGCCAAAACAAAAGCAATGGCAATAAAATCTCTTCTCATTGTGATGTTTCATGCTTTTGGTCCTTTTAATTATCGTACCCTTCACTTTTAACTAATAAAATCTCTTCTCTTTTTCATTAAAAAAAAGAGAGTTATGAAAAGTTAAGTTCATCCTCTAGTGGGGCATTTTTGACCTTCTAACGAATCATTCAATAGATAACCATTGTCCTCTCTATATTCTCATGTTTTACCAAATGACTTTTTATTTTATTTTTATTTTATCATCTAGAACGGCAAAATAGCTAAACGGAAATTGAGTTAATAATACTCATTTGACCTTCAACTTTTGCGGGGAAACCAAATTGAATTGCTTCTTTCGTATTCTAAATTACAAAAATTAGCAGTGACACATTGACACTAATTAAAAAAAGATGATCGGGTCAATAATTGACGATTTTTTTTTTCACCAACCGATAACAGATATTATAACCATGAAGAAAATCATTACATCAAGAATGTGACTCGTCTCTAATTAAGGGATCAAGTAACCACGACGGTGGGGAATCAGTCCAAAGACAAGACCCCATACCAAATATAAGGGTTGCAGATATTATAACCATGAAGAAAATCACTACATCAAGTAACCATGATGGTGGGAAATCAGTCCAAAAACAAGACCCCATACCAAAGTAACCACACGGTGGTCAATAATTAACGATTAGGAACTAGTAAATTGTTAATAATGCGTTTTAACGCCTTCACCAATTAAGTTTTGTTTTTAATCCGCCAGGACCGCCACCAGTTAAGTTTCATTAGGAAGTTCCTTAAGTTGTTCTCCGCAAGGTGTGTACATATAAATAAGTTCGAAAACACTGCTTACACAGATGCTTTTAACACATTTTTTTTGTTGGGCTCATTCCGGAGTTCTACAAAAATATATGTGGAAGTAGAACAGCCCAAATAAATGTTAGTTAAAGACGAGTCCTTTTATGGAAACCGACCATATGTGCATAACGGTGCACAGGTCGGCATGCGGGGCTCACTCCAGATCCCGCACAGATAATTCGAGTCGTTTAATAATTTGAAAATAATTTCATGAAAGATCAGTTCAATATGATAAGTATAGGTGCTTGATCCAATATTCTATTTTTTCATTCAAATTACAGGATCCTACGATCTGATTAAAGAGGGTACAGATTTTTGGCAAGTCAGCTAGAGACGACTGGTTAAGGAAGGGTATCACCTCAATATATTGAATCCAAGGCAGACATATTCTTTTACAAAGTATATTCCGTTATTATACCCTTGGAGGATCCACCTTGGTGGAGGGCCGGAGGCTATCATGAAGCCGCGACTACGAGTTTAGGGCTGACCTCTAGTAAGTAGTAAATCCTATGAGAATCAATATCTAGTGCATGAACTTCGGGTTAGTGCTATGCAGTAAGGTGCATAGTATCGTGTTGCGCACACTACTGCACATGCAACACCATCCCCCAATTCCTAGTGCATGACCTTTAATAGAACTTATAACCTGCAAACTCATGTCCACTACCGGTACCGTGGGTGTGACATATCGAACTTTGGCTCGAACAATATAGTTCAAGGTATAGGCCTAATTAATAATTATTTCTCAAAAGAGAAGCTGTTACTAAGGCTCCATTCAGTTGCCAGGAAAGTACAGGAAAGGATGAGAAAATCAACTTTCCCATGATTTTTGTAGTGTTCAGTTGGCAGGAAAGTAGTAGGAAACATGTTTTTAAGTTTTCCTGTAGGAATTACTTTCCTGCAAAAGTGATTCTGCAAAAAACACAGGATTTTGCGTCGCGGGAAAAGGAAAATGAGTGAACTCTCACAAAATTTTTCCAAAAGTTTCTTTTTCCTGACAAATGAACAACTAAACCTTAATTATTCTTGCAAAATTCTTTTGTCAAATGAACACTCACAGAAAAATAATTTTCTTTTTCTTTTACTTCACTTTACTTGACTTTTCTTGAGAATAACTTTCCTGTACAATATTCCTGGCAACTGAACGGAGCCTAAGTGTGGTTCAAGTATGGAGAATCCCACACCTATTGCGCGCATCGTATATAGTTGCCAAATATTTCGTCCTATATTTGGTATTTTCAAAACACGTGATCTTAAAATTCAATTAAAAATATTTTATTTCTATTAGAAGTGTGGCATTGTTGGAACATTTTAATTAACATAAAATATGGAGTATATTCCTTTGGAAGTATCATTCTTTATTTCATTAACCGTCACAAATTTTATTGTCTATTTTTTTTTCTCGGCAAACGGAACTTTTTATTAAATTCGACAGGGTACATCGATCAAAAACAGTAACTATTACATGAAACTACAGAGCTATGTCCAACCAAGATTAGATAGGAACACCTCACTGACTACCCTCCTTGTCTATCTCACCCTACATTTTCACTTTTCGGATCCCATCCAAATATCTTTTGAAGTCCTCTACCGTGTAGAGCTTGATGTCAAACTACAGAGCTTGATGTCAAATCTTATTGTCTATTAAAACCTAGGGAAAGCTACTGTCCGTCACAATATAAATGAGATTCTAATCATTATGTGTAGACATTATTATACATAAAGAGACATGACCCTAACTACCTATATGAAGAGATATTCTCTGAAGGTTGAAGGTGTGGAAAAACTAAGAGAAAAAATGATGAGATGTCTACTGGTTGGGAAGTGTACATTTTTAGAGATTGTGAGTCCTATATTCTATGTTCAATGGGCAACTCACTTGTTCAAACATTTGTGAGCGCTTGGGCTGAATTTTGGGGCCAGTATACTCCGGTTGTACCTTCACGATCGAATAGAGAAAGAAAACTCTTGAAGGCATCAAAACTCTGAGACTCTCTCTTGTATAAATACTCTCATGCATGATGTAGTTTTTGGTCTCATTTCTCTTCACATTGTACTAACGGTTCTCTAATACCGTTTAGTTTCTTTCGAATTCGGAAAACTTGTTTTTCCCTTTGGCGCGCGATTTCAAAAGAGAATCAAGAGAGATTGTAACATCAACAACAGTGCAAGTATTACTCCTAACCTTAGTGATGATGTTATAGAATTTTTTTTCGCTTTCTTGCCAATCAAACATGCCGCGCAAGGTGTGGAGTACTCTCCAGGAGATTCAAGAATTCTAGGCTTCGCAATAACTTTATCTTCGACCCAGATTTTGCTATGGGTAGAAGTACGGGAGTACTGGATACAACCGATATCGTGGCTATAGTGGAGTACTGGATCTGGATACATATGGTGACTTCCAAAGGGATTGAGGAGGTAGATCTAGATTTTACCCAGGGAGATGAGCCTTTCAATCTCCCTTATCATCTCTTAGAGTTTGAATCCATAAGAATTCTAAAGCTAAACTTTTGTCGATTCGAATTGCCTCCTAAGTTGAAAGGTTTATGTTTCTTGAAAACTATTGTTCTTAGGCAGGTTAATGTTACTTCAGCCCTAATCGTGACCATTTTTTCTAACTGCTTATTTCATGAGGGTATCGAAGTATTACTGTGCTTACTGATTTACCATCTAAACATTGTTGCTCAAGAGTTGAAAAAGTTTAGGCGTTCCATGGTAGGGGATTGCAAGGATATCTGTCTTATTGATATTGATGCTCCTACTCTTTCAAGGTTCTATTAGAATGAGGAATTCCATGCCATCAATTTCAAGATCCAAATGCGACATTTGAAGGACGTGATACTTAATTTCACGCCTGTAAGAGGTTTTCCTCAGCTTTATTCAATGAGCAATCTCATGCTCAGACTATCTTTATCTAACATTGTGAAGTCCTGAGTATTACCACTATATTTCTCGAGGTACGTTGCTCGTATGTTCTTTCTTTCTTTCTTTTTTTTGGGTAAATCAGCTTGAATTGAAAAAAGAGGAGTTATTTCTTTTTTTGAGCTACAATATATTTTAATTGATTGCAAACTTATGAAAACCTTTCTTATGTTAATTTATTTCGATGTCCAATTTGTAGTTAGAGGCTCTCTTCGATGTTCAAGAAAATCAATTTTTTGGGATTCCTCAAGAATTGCCCAAATGTAGAGACGGTTTTCCTTGATGTGATGTATTCATTTTTAGCTGTGTATATTTCCTTCATGGTTCAAAGAATCATTTTTGTTATGCCCTGTCTTTTTAACGCAGCTCCGCGTGAATATGCTTCTAAATATGGATATTGGATACTATTGGGAGATGCTTGCAAAGCCCATGTTTGAGAACTGCAATCCCAATTTCTTCCGGCTTTAGCGAATTATAGTGAACGATTTCAAATTCGAAAAGCTTGAGCTCGAGTTGATGAAGTGTTTTCTCAACAAGGCCGAATTCTTAAGACAGTGCAGCACTCGTACCAACCAAGAATTGGCTGTCGGTGGTATGTTCTCGAAAGCCGCACATATGTGATCAACTTTTTGATTCTTGGAAGATATCTCTGAATGCGAAAATAAGCATTTTGAAGAGTACAAGAGTGGGAAGATTTGTAGTCAAATTTCTGCTGCTGCTATGTTTTTCATCATCTGTTGGTGCATTTCGTACGTGGTTTGTGGCAATTTCTGATGGTTCCTTTCGTCTGCTGCTGCTATTTCCAACTGGTGTCAATGCTGGAAGCGGTCATGCTATTTGGGGTTCGGTTTTGATTATGCAATTTTCACATATCTGCTCGTAAGGGACGCTGCTGTTTTCTGAAGCTTAGAAGATTCCTTGGTTTTAATTATTTTGTTCAATTATGTACCTCATGTATTTTCTTCCAGTTCTTCGTTTTTTGGTTGGCAAGGTGTTGGCCATCCTTGTTATCCTTGGGAGGGTGCTAACCTCATTGGGATGTAAGCTTCCGGTTGTTATGCCGTCATGCCCCTTTGAACGATCCGCGACAGCTAAATTGTTGACTTTTAGCTTTGACCATGTCACAAAAGGTTAACATTGAGTTATAGAAGCTAATGATTCGTTATATACTACATCCATATCATTTTTCCCACCAAGGTGGGACTTCTTAATGGGTCCTCACAACCTTCTCCTTTTAATCTTTGTACCAATTATTTCAAAGATTAATAAATTTCTTTTTTTTCTTATCAAAAGAATTTACAGCTCCTTTGGCAACATGGCTGAGAAAAGAAAAGAAAATGGTGTGATTTCCCTTATCAGTGAGAAAAGAAAAGAAAGGGGTATGATTTATCATCATCTCATTTGAATGGACAAAATATAGGTAAGAAAAGAAAAGAGAGTATCATTTTATATTTTTACAAATTTAACCCTAACACAGCTAGGTCTACCAATTTAACCCTAACACAGCTAGGTCATGACTAACATCTGGGTTTGCAAGTTCTGGTCATTCAAACGCGGACGCTGGGGGGCTACTGTCCCCGAATTCGGGCCCACTCCAGTCTCGCTCCGATGATCGGAAGCGTTCACTTCATAGAGCTCGTCGAGTAGAATAACTATGCAAAAAATCAGCTTAATTGGATATCATTAAGTGCCTGATTGGAACCCATATAACTCTCGGTCCACGGGTTACAGTAGATTTGATTCAGTGTTTCGGATCCATTCTTTTCAAGATATAAAGGTTCCGATCAGACACTTAATGATATCCAATTAAACTGATTTTTTGCATAGTTGTTCTACTCAACGAGCTCTACAAAGTGAACGCTTCTGATCATCAGAGCGAGACCAGAGTGGGCCCCGAATTCGGGGACAACAGCCCCCCAGCGTCCTTCAAACGCAGTTTTCAAAAAAAAGAAAGAAAAAGAAACACAGCTTTCAAAACCCCAACCTCTCAATCTGGGTTTGTAAGAGAATCTGGGTTTGCAAACAACCTCTCGATCTAGGTTTGTAAGACAATCTGGTACTCTCGATTCTTCAAAATCTCAACCTTTCCCTTCTCTCTCTGTTTGTCTCGATCTGGTACTCCCGATTTTGAGGAGGGTGGGTTGCGGCGGTTATGATGGGCTAAAGACACAAAGTGGTGGTTTGCGGTCATGGTGAAGTAACTACATAGGTCTTCTCCTCTCCAATCCATCTATTTATTTCGTAAATGATTCTGATTATCAAAATAAATTCTAAAGAAGCCATCAAGGAGACTTAATTCTTTTAGGTTAAATTAATTGTTGTTAAAGACAATAGAATTATTTATGCTTAGTGATTTTTGGTGTCGCTTTTTACTAAAACTATTTAAACTAACGGTCTTGCTATTGTCAGCCCACTGGGTTGACGATAATCACATTAAAAGACAAGAAAAACATGTATTTATGTTCATTTTTTACATCTTTTAATACACATTCACACACCTACTATCGTCAGCCCAATGGACTAATTTTAGAATTTTCCTTAAAACTAATAGTCCATATCGATGAAAGAAATCGAAAAAGTAAACACTAGACTGAAATTCCAATAAGTCCCATCATTTTCAACAAAAAAAAAAATCGTCTTTCCCTCAAAAATTTTAAATTTTTTTAATCATAAGTTGAACAATTAATCTACGAAATTTGATGTAAATTTATAGAGATTAAGATAAAACAACCAATACAACAGTGACAAAGAGACAATGAAAATTTAGCCTAAACGTATCCGGATCGTGCAATTCGTTGTACCGGAGAAGATCCATTTCAATCAAAACCCGCCAATCAGTGGTCCTCACCATCTGCCAGCTTTGGCGGGACCTATCCAAATCCCAAGACGCCGCGTTTGACGCCTTGTTGACTCCACTAATGCAAAATCAATTAAAACCCACCGTGTAAACACCCCGGAAAATCCGCCAGCCGCCTATCTAGATTTCGAATCTTTTCCTTCTCTATGTCATTCCCATCCCAAAGACCTAAAATAGGAGTATAAACTTCTCTCTCTCTCTCTCTTCAACCAAAGCCACACACTCGCCTCCCCCACGTCCCCACCAAAATCCCTACCCTCCATTCGGGATGAACTCCTTTCCATACCTCATCCTTCCATACCCCTTCATATTTTTAATTTTTCGTTCATCTATTGGGTCCAAAACTATGATTAGAATCATTCACCTCGCAGAAAACGTAAAGAATTATAAGTCGAAACTGATCAGGATGAGTGGATATCGATAGATTCGTGAACACGTTACAAATAGTTATGCAGAATGAATGGTAAATACATTCCAGAGTTTAACCGTACATTTTACAAACCCAAATGTAACTTATTCATTTACCAATCGATATCCGATTGTACATATATTATGTAGACTTATAGTTCCAAGTATGTTTTACGAGATGAATGGTTCGGATGGTAGTTTTCGACCCGAGATACGGTAAAAAAATTGAGAGTACAGAGGGGTATGGAAAGGAGGTGATCCCCTCCAATCAACCCCCCCCCCCCCCCCCCCCCCCTACGCGTTCAAAAACTAGCGGCTCCCCTCAACCTTCACCGCCACGTGTCGGCAAATGAACCACCCCACTGACGCCGTTGAAACTACCGACACCGCCAACCGACTTGGACCGACCACTTCGGACACGTCACAGCGAAACCACCACCCGCGTTGTTTCCTCGCATCGGATCCCGCCACGTGTACCCCCTCAAACGGCTATTTTTTTTCCCTCCTCCCCTAAGTATAAGATAGACACGGACAGTGCCCCGTAGATATTTGCTTCGGAAATTTCGAGTCCTTTCCCGTAAATAAACGAAACTTCGCACTTTACCTAGATTTCCTTGAATTTCAAATATATAAAACCAAGATCCTCATCCTTTTTCCTGGTGTAGAGATAAACAGGAGTCTAGAAGAGAACTACAACTTGACTTTCTCCAATCGAAGCCTCCATAGTTGCAAAAAAAAGGGCGGTTGTTTCCTTTGTTTCCTTCCTCAGACCATCCGTTATTCCAATTACCCATTACTCCAAAGCCTCAATTTAGGGTTTCTCTCACACCAGGTTACCCTCTCTCTCTCTCTCTCTCTCTCTCTCTCTCTCTCTCTCTATATATATATATATATATATATATATATAAATCTGATTGTATATAAACCGTGATTTGTTTATTTGCTTTGGTATCTGCTGTGGGTTATTAGATAGATAGATTCATTTCCAATTGCTATTTGGGTTTGGGGGTTGATTTCCTAGTGAACTTTTGCTGTTGTGTTCACTCTGATTAGGCTTACATTTTCCCTATTGCTATATGATTTTAGTTTCAGATTGAATTTTTTTTGTGTTGGGTCCATTCTGATTGTTGTTTGGCTTGTGAAAAAAATCAGATCTTGTTACGAATTGTCGTGGAAAATCAGTTTAGTTTGTTGAAGAAGATGGCGTTGGGAAAGAGATGTGGGTCGAACGCGAAGACCGCAAGTGAAGGGTTAGGGTTAGGGTTCGGGTGTGTTCGGTACACTCGGTCGATGAGTGGCAAAAGAGTGGCTATTTCCAGCAACATGGAGGTTGATTCCACGGTTACGTCACCGCCATTGAAGAGGCAATGTAGTATGGAAATGGTGGTTCCAAGTTGTGAAAAGTCTCTGCTTGAATCCTTGCCTCAAGATATTCTGGTAAGTACCATATAACTGAATTCACTACCCTAGGTGGTAGATAAAGAAATGTGAATAGGGAGCTAGGTTTTTGACAAAGCAGTTCTGTTGAAATTGATTTTGGGGGTTTTCTGTTTTGCAGATTAGGGTTTTGTGTGGTGTTGGCCACGATGATTTAAAGCAGCTTTTCCACGTGTCGAAGCAAATCAGAGAAGCAGTAAGTTTCTACTCTTATGAGAATTGAAATCGCTGTGGTTTAAGGAATCTAGCTTCTTCTGGTGATTATTGATTGTTTTGTTTATATCTTGGGGTGATAACTGATTGAGGATTTTTGTTTGGTGAATTAACAGACTGTAATAGCAAAGCAGTGGCATTTTGCCTACAGCACGCCTAAAAAGATTTCAGCTTTCCGGAATCCAATCGATTTGGGTGATTTTGAAGAGGCCAAGACCCCAAATGCTCCTAAACAGTGTCGGTCCCACCGGAACCGATTGAGCGGGAAGAAGCTGGCCGACATCTCAGTGGCCTTGTTTGCTTCACCAGCAGAAGATCCGTGGCCGAGGAGAGACTTGTTTGCCCAAATGGAAGCCGAAACATGAGTTTTCTTGTTTTAAGTTATTGAGGGGTTTCTGTACATAGGCATTGTTGTTGTTGTAGCAGTAGCAGTAGCAGTTGGTTTGGTGGAGTTGAGGGTTGAGATCTAATGGGCAGATCTCTTCTGGTTTTGGTTTGGTGTACATGTTCGTTACACTTCTTACACTGGAAGCCATATTCTTCAACTCCTTTCATTGAAGATGGGTTTGGCTTGTTCTTTTTTTGTATCTGGTTTGTACATTTTAGGGTTTGCTGGAGGGCTATGGAATGATGTCCCTCCACTTCCAAAGATAGGGTGTACAAATGAGTCTGCATACTATATGATGTTATTTTGATCCAACTAAATAAATATATGCTTTTTTTCGTCGCAAATTCATCCTCTCTGTCATTTCAGCTGCTTATTTCAAGTCTACTTCTTTGCTTAATTTCAGAGTTTCCCTTTACGGCTGTATCCAAATATATTGAGCTCAAATCTTCTGTATCCAAATATCCTGATACAATAGTCAAAAATACATTTGGATGCAGGATATGATTCTTCATCTCAAATCTTCTGTATCCAAATATATTGAGCTCTCAAATCTTCTGTATCCAAATATCCTGTGATCCAATAGTCGAAAAATACATTTGGATACAGGATATGATTCTTCACCTCAGATGGATAAGCAGAAGTAATGGTGCCCATTGGCTTAAGTGAAAACTCGTTCTTTGGAGACGGGTTTGTGTTGGCGACAGTGCACAAGTACGCTGTGAAAGATGCGGACAGCTCGGGATTATTGACCATGGAGAACAATTTCCCCACGTTATGATTGTTTTTACAGCTTAGGAGAGCTGGCATTCCGTAGAAGATTGCTGGCAATTAGCGTTTACATGCAGAATTCAACAGTTCCACCTCTATTGTTAAACTGTTTTGTCCACGGGATTGAGGAATGTTGCAGATTCTGGTTGTCAATGGAAACCAACTTGATCTTAAATTAGTGTCTCGTCAATCTTTAAACGCGTCTTGAAACTACAAATTCGAGTCTGAATTCCGAGAGCGCATCCGAGCCGTCCATCAATTACACCCAAAAACTTCTCCCAGGGTTGTACCGAATTATGCAAGTGCAAATTGGCATTTACGTGCAGGTGATGGAGTTGGGGTTAATTCTGACTTTAGTATTTTTCTCAATGATCATCTGGATTGGAAATCCTTCCTTTTTACTGCTATGAGAGAAATCTTCATGTATTCCTCTCTTTCCTAGTATGAAAACTCAAGGGGTTATGTACGTCTCAACTAATCACGGGGGTTAATCGGGGGAAAGGTGAATTTAAAGCTAGGACAAAGTCTCATATAAACTAGGCACAAGAATTGGCAACGCTACGAACTTGAACCCGAGAAATGATCAAACCCTTAAGTCACATGCCTTGACTATCAAGCGAATCCATTGAGATTCCTCTCTTCCCTAATATATGCTTGTTCAATCAGGCAAAAGCCAACTTGAAAACTGAGTTGCGGCTGAAGTTCTAGATCATACCAGCCATAGATCATTCCAATGCAGGGGAGCACCAAGTTTTATGAAAACTTCTTAACAAAAGGAAAGATTAAGATATACCCCAAAAATGGAAAGATTAAGTAATTAAGTCTCCATCCACAACTCCATTCAACTGGTTCTCTTCTATAGTGAATTTGCCATGACAACATAGCCATAAACTAAAGGCGCATTTTGATATGTTGTACTCCTATCTAGAATTAGCTTCCCTTTACAGAGAAAAACTTATTGTAGAAGAGAGCTAGGCTAATGCTATGGAGTGCAAAGGACACAATGAAACCGCATAACTACACTTGTACTAGTAAAATTTTGTTCACCCTCCCTAAGAGAGGGTGAACAAAATCCTCTGCACTCGAAGAGATAGTGGGACCACTCCTAACCCAACCCAAGTAAGTTTTCCAAATTAAAATTCAAGCGAAAGTCATCGATTTGATCCTAGTACTCTGTAAATAAGTTTGTGTCTGAAGCTAGAACTTCTGTTAACTTCTCAAGGATTGTGCTTCGTCACCTGGAGATCTGTAACATCCTTGATCAAATACGACCCTAGGAATGGGGCCTACCCCAGGAAGACCAAAAAACTCTAGGCTGCAAAAGTCAAAGCAATGTACAAAGAACAACTTTCTAAAGTGATGTATACATTGTGGGTCCAGTGGATAAGCAAATGAAATGAATCCTAAAATTGTGAATATCTAACACAATTGATATATGCTGCCATTATAATTGTTCTTATAATATGTAGAAAACATCTCTTCTACCCACGGGAAATATATATTATATGCATTGTGGGCCTAGCGGATAAACACATGAAATGGATTCTATAATTGTGAAAATATTTCAATAGCTCGTGAGTTAGCATGCTTTCTAATGAAGCTAGGTGTTCGATTACAACTTTATAAGATAATATTGATTAGCAGTTTTCAGAGTGATTCTATTTTATTCTTGCGGTCAAATAGAGTGATTTTGTTGGTTTGAACTCGTAAAAGTTCTTTTTGTCCCTAATTTTCTTTTACACCCGCTTAAAGAGTTTATAGTTTAGTACCAAAATATATCCTCATATTCTATAAGCACTAAACCTAATATTTGAAACTCACCCACCAATTACCACCATTAACCGCCGCCCGAGTTCATGTCCGCTGGTGACCGCCACCATGCTAACATGATTCTCGCGGTCAAATAGAGTGATTATTTGCCGTTGCTTTTAGTGCCTGTCAAGTTGGAACTTGGAGATGAAACTTGGAAAAACACAGAGGCATTCCCATTGAAACGATATTAACGAACTACTGGAGTAAAATATTGATGCTTTTTAGGTTTTAGAATTGGCCCTAAAAACAAAAATAATTCTGGACTTATCAACCGTAAACAAAACTACTGCTCTCTTATGCTTTTGTTAGCGATTTTTTTTCCTCCATACGGATTTTGCATATGTTTGGTTTGCTTCTTCTCCTCGCTTGTCATAGTAATCAAAGATCATTGGTTACGATTTGATGCAGAATGGAAATGATTTATTATTTAAAAATAGATATTTAGTTTTATTATTTTGGGTATAAATTATTTTTGAATATTCCGCTTTGAGTGCCATTTGTTTTGTCAATTTTTCTTTTAATATTTAGTATTTTGAGATCAAATCTTTGATTTTGGTAACATTGAGTCAAATAGCGATTCACCGGGATTCAGCTTCCTGTTTTGCTGATTTCTTTTCGGTTTTAGATTTTTAGTTTAAAATAAGTTGTAGGGTCATATTAAAATAGAGTTGTTTTTTGAATTAAAGAAAAATTGAGAGTTTCTCATTATCATGTGTTCAAAGAGGGAGTACCTCTAGTTCATACATATTTGTGTTTATGTTTCAAAGAGAGAATCTTTAACATAAGCAAATTCGTGATCTCTTCTTGCAAATAGTTTCGTAAAAGGAGGCTGCGCTGCATCAGTTGGTATCAAAGCTCTCATTCCAATCCTGACTATGGCCGGAGGACGTGCTGGAGGTCGAGGTGGAAGAGGAGGTCATACAACTAGTGTTGATGAAGTCTATGAGCGAGGTGAGGTTGCTCGAGATGCTCGAATGGAGGAAAGGTTGCAGCAAGTCTTGGCAGCGATTGGGTTGCTTACCCAATGCATGGAGGCTTTTGAAGTTGCAAACCCACCTCGCCATCGTCCAGTTCAACCTTTGTTTTCGAAAGAGGAGAAGGTGTCGGATGATATTTCTATCACCAAACCTTTGGTTGATAATCATCAGATGAGGAGGAGTTGTTTTATGAATTAATAATGAAAATTTGAGAAGTTTTCTCTTAATTGTTTGTTCGTAGAGAGAGTATCTCTAGTTCAAACTTATTCGTGATTGTCCTTGTTGCGCGTCCTTTTATTTCAACACGCCTCCCTGCATCACGATTGGATCTTTCATAGCTAGGCACCGCACAAGATTTTATGACTTGTACTTTTGATTTGGTTGCTCTCGCTCGCTTGGGGGATTCGAGTTGTCGTTTAGAAATTTGTTACACGGGCTTTGTTGTTTACGAATGAACTTACATAGATGTTTAGCATGGTACCCATAGTGGATGATATTTGTTTGATAAAAAATGAACCCGTGAAAAAAAAAAAAAAACCCTTCTGACCGCACATGATGATCCATTTAGATTGATAGCATTGTACGTTTCATTGATTGGCTTGAGTTTTTAAATAAAAACGGTAAATACATTGAAATCTATAGAATTAATGTTTCGAATCATCAAATAACATTGCAATATTGGAGAATCTAAATTCAGGTTGATCTACACCTGGCGGAATCATCTTTCTGTAGTAGTATTATTTTTAGTGGCTTTGGGCATGACTCAACAGTCTCACAAGTCATACTTGTGTTGTGTAGAGATTATTGGGTGGCACAGGGCAGCGTCACCGGGCCCCGGAACACTAATCACTCAATTAACCACATGCATTGCTTTCGTAAAATGTTCCCGCTTGACCTAAAGTTGGGGTGTGAACACCAATTGACAAATGCCAACCTTCCACATGTTCTTTTAACAACAAAAAATGAGGACAATAGGATAAATTATTCTTTGCTCTCGAAGCATGACACATAGCACTCTGTATGTGTTGTGATTGGTAAATGCTACGAGACTCTTGACTAAGACACATAGCACTCTGTATGTGTTGTTATTGGTAAATAATGAAATAAAATAACATGTAGTGTGTCGTGATCGCTGTGAAATATTTGCTCCAAGATCACTAAGACCGTGTTCGCTTTGGGCCTCTTCACCTAATCTCTCTCGACGCACGATTTCTAATAAGTTTTTTTTTCCTCCAATTATTAATTTTATTTCTTTATTTATTTTTCTACACTCATTAGCTTAAAAACCTCCATCCAAATCCAAACGAGCCTAACCTCTCCGACAATGAAGCTATGAACTTTGAAAAATTATTCATTGCCCCAAGACACATGGTGCCTCAACCCATCTTTCTACAACACATTTGTGTGAATTCCATCACCTGATGTGTGGAGCCCACACAAATGTGTGCTGGAAAGAGGGGTTGGGGTACCAACTGTGTTCTCTTTGGGTCACCCAACCCTTTTTTTCTGTGCACAATTCCAAATAAATTTTCTTCTCAATTATTACTTTTATTTTTCTGTCTATATATCTCCACTTATTTTCCAAAAAATCTTTCTCAAAAACTCAAAAAAATAAGTCCGTGGACCTGAATAATCTCTTGTAAACGCAAGTGGAGAGGAGTGGAGTGCAGTTGGTGTCTCACTTTGTACTCCGATGCACATGGACAGGGTTCAATTTTCGTAAGCACACGTTCCTTCCTCCAAATTCTTAAGGATTAGTAGATTAAGGTTAACGAATGAAAAAAAAAACTCTCGCAAACTTTTGTTTCGTCGAATACACGTGTCAGTATCTCCGGCCCCAAGTCAACCAAAATCAAAAGCTGGACGGAAGATTCGTGACACACCACCACTTCACGTTTCACTCTCCTTCCTTCCCACCTCTTCGGGCCTTTGCTCTTTCTTCATTTTCCAATACTATTTCTGCCATTCTCCGCATCACGCCTCTCTCTCTCTCTCTCTGCTTTCTCTCTCCAAATTCACTACGTATGCAAGCACTCCTCCCCGAAACACATTCTTAGATCCAAGGCCTGAGAGGTTGAACTGAAGCAAAGATGCGAGGTTTGACTTTCTACGAGAGATTTTCTCGAACCTTCCACGACCATCCCTCTCTGGTTAAGCTGCTCGTTGTATTCACTGTCAGGTACTGGAAGATTAATTCCTCTGTTTTCTGTGCAATTGCAGCCCCTTCTGATTGCGCTGAGCTCATGATATGTCTATTTTTTTAATCTAGTTTTGTTGCTGAGAGTTAATTTTGGTTTTGATTTTCTCACAGCTTAATTAGACATCATTTTTTTCAGTTCATCTGTTTTGTGTTCGGTTTGTACTGATTTTGTTCCGTTTTGATGAGTTCGAAATCTGTGTTTGAACTGGACCGTAGCTGAGAGTGAGAGTTCGTTGGATTGAATTTTCTACAGCGTGATCAAACATTTATTGTTGTTAATTCCTTTATTCGCTATTCAAACTAATTGAAAAGTTGTATCCAGTTGAGTTCAGAATAGCGGGTGATCTGGATTGGTAGATCAGTTTCTTCACTTCTTGTGTATCTAGATTAAGGCAAATGATATACACCCTCCCTTTTGACCAGCCACATTCCATTGTTTGTCTTTTCCTGGGGCAAAAGTGTAAAATTAGAAATGTAGGATGGGCTTTACCAGGATTTATTTGGCCACGCGTAAGCTAGCTGAACACCTGAGTTATGGCAAAAAGAAATAAAATAAAAAATTTACATGCCTAAATTAATCACGTGCACAATTCCTAACACACGTTGGATTGAAGGGATTTCGGCTATTAACTACCCAAAAATGGATAACTTCTATATTTAAGATTTTGTTGCCATATAATGA
This sequence comes from Rhododendron vialii, assembly GCF_030253575.1. Classification (NCBI taxonomy): domain Eukaryota; kingdom Viridiplantae; phylum Streptophyta; class Magnoliopsida; order Ericales; family Ericaceae; genus Rhododendron; species Rhododendron vialii. The sequence goes on along the minus strand of NC_080569.1, from coordinate 25,318,125 downwards.
GAGAGATGAGTAATGGAGTGAACTTTACCTTTGTTGGTGTTCATGAAAAAGGAGAAAAGTGGCTTGTTGGCTCCCTGTACCCCCTTCTGTCAGCCCAGGTTGGTGGGTATCTTTTCATCTGTGGAATTAGTTTTTTTGGCGATGGTTGTATCTTCTTTGCTAATCATACATCTATCAATCTCATACATCATTTTGATTTCAAATCACGAGTGAAGTTTCAATGGTAAGTGCTCTTTGCACAATTGTTCTCAATGTAATTACCATGATAGTGCTCTTTGAGCGATTTTTTTCCTTTTATCGACGTGTTCGGGCCAGCTAACGCGCATCTTGACTAATTCTAGGGCGATAAAGTTAACAACCGGGCAAACCTCCAGTGACCCCAAAGGAGTTGATAACATCTGGGAAGTTTCAAATATGAGATCTTAGGAGGTAGCAAACCCCCAAGTCCCAGATCTTAACCACTAGGCCAACCCCATGGGGTTGCTTTGAGCTATTCTTGTCGATGAAATTAGAATTTGCCGATGGCTAATGTTTCTAGAAATGAAATTAGAATGTTTGAACCTCTCAAATATCCGATGATTGAAATGAGTGATTTCCGGCTCCCGATTAACTTGATTGTTGTAGTACGTTAGATGGGACTCAGGCCTGGGCATCCTTGCCCCTCCAATAGATAGAAGAACCAAATATTGCTTCTAGAAGCACTACTAGAACAGTTAAAGAAGAGATTTGGAAGTAGAAACACAAAAGGAAAACACAGGCCAGGGTTATAATGAAAAGAAGAAGCAATTATTTAATTCGCTACATCAACCCACTTCCTAGTACCCATTCAGTTTCATTGTATCATGCTGTAATGGTAGATTAATTTATAGGGGGAGATAATCTTTGTAGCACAGCTAATGTTAGTGGAGCCATAGTCATATCAGGGCAAGACACAAACCAAACATTTTTCTCTCTATCTCTCTCCACTTATTACCCCTACTATTTTTCAAAAAACTTTTCAAAACACAAACCAAACACAGCATCTCCAATGGCTATTAATTACTGCTATGGGAAGTTGACGAGCTGTTCTGATAGCATTGTAACAAGTTTAATTGCACCTTAACAAAAGCCAATCTCGCACGTGTTTTATATTGAAATGAAGGAGATAGAAGTGGTTTTATCCATTGTATTTGTCATATTAGCATGGCAGTAACCTTGCGTTAAGAGTTTTTTTCCCCTGCCATTCTCTTTGAAGCTATGTCCATCTACACTTCTTATATTGAATATTTCCCCTTTCTTGCTACACGGATTTGGAGCTAAAGTATCTGCGTGGAGTCCCTTTCCCCTTCTGTTTGCTTCATTCTAAGAAGTAAATATCACCTGTTTTCCAGTTTTAGTCATCTAAATGATATCATTCTTTCTCAGCTTATAGCTTCTCATTCTTTCTCAACTTATAGCTACATTCAGAATAACATGGTGGGGACTATAGTAACTGTTGTGTTATCTCTTCTGGCTTGTTCCTTACCTAAACCTAACCCCTCAAATTTCCTGTTTTGGCAGTGGTGGTGGTCTTGTGGCCTCTGCGGAGGACAAATCCTATGATGGCATGAACATCGTGAATACACATGAAGCTAATAGCAAGAAGAAGAAGGTGGTGGTACTTGGAACTGGTTGGGCTGGAACAAGTTTCTTGAAGAACCTGAAAAATCCCACATATGATGTTCAGGTGCTATCACCTCGTAATTATTTTGCGTTTACCCCTTTATTACCGAGTGTTACATGTGGCACAGTGGAAGCTCGTAGCGTTGTTGAACCAATTCGCAGGATCCTTAGAAAGGTAAGGAGTTCTCGATCCAGGGTAATCAAATCCATTGCATTTTTACGGGAAGCATTTTAATCTTTCCAAGTTTTATAAGGTCTTGTTGTTTTGAATCCAACTGAAATCCTGTTTTCCAATGACCTCAACTACTATTGTCCCTTGTAATAGATATTATCAATATCAGGTCGTGTTCCATGGTGAAGTTAAACCTTGCCTAGATGTCATATGTCCTCTCACCTCTGGTCAGTGAAAGCATAAAGGTGTAAACTTATGACAGCAGACATGTACTTAGGTCAAATAATTTCTACATTATGATCAACAGTTCCATAGTCTCGTCAGATTCGTTACTAACTAATGATTCTTCTACTACTAGCAGAAACATCTGGATATTCACTATTGCGAAGCTGAATGTTTCAAGATTGACGCGCAAAATAAGAAGGTCTATTGCCGATCATCCCAAGATACCAACCTAAAAGGCGAAGAAGAATTTGTTGTGGACTATGATTATCTTGTCATAGCCGTAGGTGCATGCGTCAATACATTCAATACTCCTGGTGTTGAGGAGCATTGTCATTTTCTGAAGGTATGCTTTTGGAACTTTAATGATTGAAAATAGGATTTCGTACCTACCTATAACCCTATATGTTTTCTGAAGAATGGTGCTGGTATAAAAAAATAAAAAAATAAAGAAGTATTGTCTCTAATGGAATGGTGTTGTTTGGTATTTTTTTGGTCATTTGAACCTAGTCAATTGTATCCATTTTTGCTGACATTTCCTGGAAAATGTACTTTCATGCAGGAAGTTGAAGATGCTCAAAAGATCCGGAGGACTGTTATTGACTGCTTTGAAAGGGCCAGCTTACCTACCCTAAGCAATGAAGAGAGGAAGAAAATTCTTCAGTTTGTTATTGTTGGTGGTGGTCCAACTGGTGTTGAGTTTGCAGCAGAGCTTCATGATTTTGTAAATGAAGATATAGTGAAGTTATATCCTCAGGTGAAAGATTTAGTAAAAATAACACTCTTGGAGGCCGGAGGTCATCTTCTGAACATGTAAGGATGTATCTTGTCTGACAGTGTGTGATGTTTCTCTTGAACTTCTACTGAGATGGATGATCTCATTGACCTCACTTGTTAAATGATTCTACTATGATGCTGTCTGCTAGGAAATGAGAACTTCCTGGATAACAACATTTTGTTGTTTGTTTTTTTCTGGACGTATAAACACCCTATTCAAGGTCTTTGAGCCATCTTCACCTATAGGATATAGCTATCCGAAACCAGAAGATGGGGATTTACCTGTTGCTGGAATTTATAAAGGATGGCCTGCAAGATTATTTAAGGCAAATAATCTGCTAAAAGAGATCCTTGGTGTAATTTGATGCTTGCAAGTAGTACCCGAGCAGAACTGTAATTTGACATGTGGACTGCATCCGCAAAATGTGTTCCCCTTCTATCATAGTTAATACATTCCAGATGCGAATTTCGCTATTCCCTACTGATGTTTTTGAAAAAGGATGCAATTTTTTATATGTAGCATTGCCATTTCAAAAAAATAAATTCTCAAGCAGTGAAGCTCATGGTTTGCAGGTTTGACAAAAGAATTACAACTTTTGCAGAAGAAAAATTCAAAAGGGATGGTATTGATTTGAGGACTGGGTCAATGGTAGTGAAAGTATCTGATAAAGAAATCTCTACCAAAGCAAAAAGTGGAGAAATCTCTTCCATTCCATATGGAATGGTTGTCTGGTCAACTGGTAATGCGACTCGTCCAATCATACTGGACTTTATGAAGCAAACTGGTCAGGTATATTTATTTGCACTTAGTACCCATCTAATAGTCCAAGCTCTGTTTTAAGTTGTCAATGTCTCTCAGAATTTCCCTGTAAAAAATTCATTTCAGTAGCTTTGTTTTTACTATCTCTAAGGAGTCAGGAGTTGCCGATGAAAAAAGAAGATAGATTTGTATTACACTTACTAAGAGAACTTCAGTTTCTTGGAGCAGGCTAATAGACGTGTACTAGCAACTGATGAATGGCTTCGTGTTGAAGGATGTGATAATGTATATGCCATGGGAGATTGTGCGACGATTAATCAACGGAAAGTCATGGTATCTATTCTCTTTTCCTACATCATTTTGTTGGTAGTATATGTTTAGTTGTTGATCGACATCAGGAACCATTTTTGTTGAGTGTATAACTGGGATAGAGGTAGTTGGAGTTTCACTTGCAGAAGCACAGAATCAGCAAGAAACTGTAAACCATACCTTCTTTTGCGATTTATTCAATGCACCATCATTGCATTGTTGATGTCACTTAAAAATGAAGTAAAAAGAAGAAGAAGAAGTGCATAATTTGCAAGAAACGGCATGCATATTTTCTTTGTGATCAGTTTATGTTTGCATTGTTACTTTTCCTTCTATGGCCTTCTAACTATTTTATACAACTAATATTCCTGAAAGAAAATGAAGTGACATGTCCCGTGAAGATGGTAGTTCGATACCCTGAGGTCCTATGATTATGTGGCATCACACTGACGGTTATTGTGTTGCCGTTCAACCCTTTCTAATGCTACTATGACTCCTCAATCTGATCAAATGTGGTTGGGACCTACTATTTAGTCCGGTTGAGTGGAGTCCTTAGTACACTACTGAGGAAACCCGGGGAAGTTACCATAAACAGCACAAAGCATGCACAAGTGCATTTGTTTTAACGATGATGACAACCTAATCTGAGAATCTTTTTTAGCCGATGTCCATCCTTATGCACTCTGAAATATTGGGTGACTGAATAGAGTTCGTTACTATGTAGTATCAGGAGCAAGATGTAGTATCCTATCACACAAGTCGCATGTGATGTTGAAGGGGAATTTTCACTTCATTGCATATAAAAATAAATATATAGTAATGCAGGTTCAACAGAAAGTTGTCAAAGAGGGAATTGCTGATAGAATGATGCAAACTTGTAGTTTAGATTATATGCAGTTAAAGCCTGATATTTGTCATACATTTTGTGGAAGACTTCCATTTCTACTTATAAGTCTTTGCTAAGTATTATCACCATTGTTTTATTTTATTTTTCTATTTTTTGCAGGAAGATATTTCAGCAATATTTCGTAAAGCTGACAAGGACAACTCTGGAACACTGACAGTTAAAGAAGTCCAAGAAGTGATTTATGACATTTGCGAAAGATACCCTCAAGTCGAACTTTATTTGAAGAACAAGCAAATGAGCAGTATTGTAGATCTATTAAAGGAATCTAAAGAGGATGTCACAAAAGAATCCATCGAGTTGGATATTGAAGAACTCAAAAGAGCTCTCTCTGAGGTGGACTCCCAGATGAAAAATGTTCCGGCCACAGCCCAGGTTTTTGTCAACGGAATTATGTCAAGCTCAAGCTTTTATGGCTATCCTCAAGGACACATGTCCTTGAATGCTTCTAAATGCCTTGTTGATGGCATTTCAGGTTGCAGCTCAGCAAGGTGCCTATCTTGCTGATTGCTTTAATCGCATGGAGGAGTGTGAGAAAAATCCAGAAGGCCCTCTTCGTTTCAGGGGAGAAGGTCGCCATACTTTTCGTCCCTTCAGGTACGAGTTAAATTTCCATAACATACTCTCTCCAGCTCTACCAAACACACTATCATGGTCCCGTTCTGCTCTATCTTGAACGAAGGGCTGGGGTGCCCCCGGTGATGCTGAAGAAACTTAATTGGATGACACCCCTATACGGACCTGGTTGTAAAAGGCGGAATACCTCTCTTGTGACATTAACTTCCATGAAGTTCATGTTGCCTAGCCCCTATGAAACACCGAACTCCTTATTGAAGTGCCCAGCTAACTGTCGAACACATATCTCATACCCATACGGAAGTATTGAGACTTGAGAGTCCGACTCAAGTCTTTCATACATTTTGAAGAGTCCAACATAAGTGGCTATTAGCAAGGTTGAGTCTGCTCATAATAAAGCGAGGAGGGTGGATAATACATGACTCTCATCTTATTTGGTTATGATCAACAACACACTAAATTGGTGTCTTATTATTGTTCTGTTAATTCGTGTTCCTTTAGGTACAGGCATCTCGGACAATTTGCTCCGCTAGGAGGAGAGCAAACAGCTGCACAACTCCCAGGGGATTGGGTTTCAATTGGCCGTAGTAGCCAGTGGCTTTGGTATTCTGTGTATGCAAGGTAACACTTTCTTCTCTGCAACTGTATGGAAGTAATTTAAAGTATGTAACTATGTATAAGTAAATGATGTACTGGATTTTGATGATGTCTGTTTTTTTATATTCTCCCTTTTAACATACAGTAAGCAAGTCAGCTGGCGTACAAGGGCATTGGTGGTATTTGACTGGACCAAGCGTGTGGTTTTCGGGAGAGACTCGAGTCGCATTTAACAGCAGCTTCCGGACCCTGGATTTCCCTCGAAGGCTTCTGAATTTGAATATTCTGTGCTTGTATCTTTGTTTGTCTACACATATCACTCGAGTGTTTTTTACTTGAAATATATGAGCCTTCTGAATTTGAATATTCTGTGCTTGTATCTTTGTTTGTCTAACACATATCGCTTGAGTGTTTTTTACTTGAAATATATGAGCAATTTCCACGGCGGAAATGTTGTAGGACTACTGAGATGAGTTGGTCAATAATTCTGTCTGCTAAGTTTTCAGCAGTATATTGGGTGTAATGAAAATGATATAGGTTTTTTCTTGGTTTCTTGGTAAATGATAGGATTTGGAAGGATTTATGAAGGGAAAGTAATGTAAGGAATTACTAGTCGTTTTCTGTATAATGGAAAAGAATTTTGCACTTGTTTCCCCATAACTTGTGGTTTCCTCAGTCTTTCAATTTTCACAAGCAGCAGCTGAAATCACTGTTGGGTAAAGATTTGAAATAAGCAGGCCGGTCTTGGCCCCATTTTACTTGGTTGATGGCTAGGGCTTAGGGTGGCCTGGGCTCTTTTTGCAGAAATTAAAGCCCACCTTTGTGGGTTCGCCCGGAGTTGGATTTCATAATCGGAATAGTTTGAGTTCGTTAAGTTGATCGGAAAATTTACTTATATTTTGTTTGGATTGCTTTTTGAAAAACACAAATTATTCTTACTTTCAATCATTATTCACCCATTTCTAATTATTATTCTCATTTCTTTCTCTATCTCTCTCTAATCATTACATTTACTTTCATTCATTACTCATATTTCTCTCTCCACTTATAATTCTCATTTCTCTTTTTATCTCTCTCTAATCATTACATCTACTTTCATCCAATACTCTCATTTCTCTCTTTACTTATAACCCTACAAAATTTCTCAAAAACTCATCCTTAGTAAATATTCCAAAGGTGTTTTTAAATATCCATCATCAGACCTCATCCCGCGTAAGTATCGATCCGGTGCTTTTTGAATAGTTATGTTTTAATCATTTCAAATGATGAATTACCTATATTACCCTTTTCATAAGATATTTATATGTACGTGTATTTTTCCTTTCTAAATTAGTGGGATTGTATTGATTATAGTTGCCTACAATCAAGGGATGATTAACGGATAGAAATGGGGGAATTTTGAATTCTCAATCTTTCAAATCCTTAATGGATATATTTTAAACTGCTCTCTTTCCTTATTTTCGTGAATTTTCAAATCCTTACTTTTTGTGAATTTCATGAATTTTCGTAAATTGATCGTATTATATTCTAAACTTGAATATTCGCCAATTTCAAGAAAATTTACTTTTTCATAAATTATTTATGCAAAATTATCATAAAACATATTTTCCGAAATATGGTTGATCGTCAAATCGACCATGTTTTTTTTATAAATATACCATGATTTATTTCAAATTTAATCGAACCAAAATTATTATGATTTAATAAATACACCATGATTTTTTTAAAATCCGAGTCATGATTTCATAAACTAAACAGAATGCACCATAATTTTTTAGGAATACACCATGATTTAATAAAAAAAACATGAATAAATAACACCCACCAAAAAAAAATGAATAAATAAACCATGAGATAGATAAATAAACAATGAAATCGAAAACAAATCAAATGAACCATGAAATACATTTGAAAACCAAATAAACCATGAATTACATTTGAGACTATAAAATAAACCATGTTATCACCGTGTTAGCCGAATTATCCTTGTAAATTAGGAGTAAAAAATGGAAAAACTTCTTGTTTCCTTCCAGGAACTCATCAAACCCTTTGGCAACTCTATCGATTTTAAGTAGCATTTGCTCCACTTAACCCAGTTCACCCAACCAAGCCATGGAACAAAATCCCCATATCCAAGCTACCCATTAACGTAACAAAATCCCTCAACAACATCTTGAACTCATCGCCACTCTCTCCTTTTCCATACTTCTTCCCAAGAACCACTCTCCATACCACATCATTCGTAAGGTCCATAACCACCTCGCTTAGATTCACGAGCATCAACTTAGAACCCAACTCCTCCCCGATCTTCTCCACCATTAGCAGTTTCTTCTTTTTCTCCCAATCTCTCTCCTCCGAGCGTACAAAGACGAGGATGCGAGGGACGGTGACGGGGATGTGGAGGATGTAGACGAGGATGCGCGGTGGAGATGGGGACGAATTTGTGACGGTGATGGGAGACGGGGTGTCGGAACTCGATCAAGTCCATTTATGGATTTACCCAAAACCCAATTCAGAAAATATTCAAAATTCTAATGGGATTTCCATTTTGTGGGGGATCAGATTGGGAAGGGAGGCTTAATTCACGGGCCTATTTTATTGCTGGGATTTGAAATCTTAGGATTTCATCCCAAATTTATGTGATGTGTGTGTAAGGGCACTTTTGAAATTAAAAAAGAGTGGGGATAAAAAACACAAGTGTCAAAATTGAGCAGGATGAAAACTTACAGGGATTGAGTTCTGAAGATTATTCTTTAAGTCTCCCCCATCCCCCCATATCCATATTCCCAATTTTTGTTCACCTATCGGGCCCTTAACAATGATTAAAACCATTCACCTTATAAAAAACACAAAAAAAAATGAAGTCTAGTACAAAATATAAGTATGATTGCAAATAATAGATAGACGCATGAACCCGTCGTGAATTGTTAAACAAAATGAATGATAAATAGTAGTATCTTTCACAGTTTAGTCTGATAATTTACAAAACGGAATGTGACTTATTTACGTATATATATTGAGATTCTACGAGGTGATGGGAGGCGTGGGACCTTCTTCTGCTAGTCGACTGAGCAGCCCCTCTGGAGAGAAGACCCTATTTATAAGGAAGATCCAACCAAAGATGCCACAGAACAGGTGAAGACTCATTACTCTTCAGTAAAGGTTAAGGCTTTCTTAGAGAAGGCGGGTCAATCTGCTATTCAGTTAAGAAACCTTTCATTATGCAGTTCACATCATAATTTTGGACCCATACGAGGATGCAAATTGAGATTGTAGAAGGGTATGGAAGGGTGAGGTATGGAGAGTAGCTAACCATGTAATACATGCGACCATTTTTAATTGACATTAAGGCTTATGCTGTGTTCTCTGGACGCGGGGGCTCTGCTGCTCAGGGTGGGCAGCAGCCTCTACCCACACTCACACACGGCCTCTACCCACACTCACACACGGCACCGTTTCATCAACGAAAAAAAAAAAAACTCTTCCGCTTGCAATCTTGTGGAGCAGAAACGTGATTATGAGAGCCTTAGAGTTAAAATTTAATTATGTCTCTTTAGAATAATATGATCAGAATAGTAAGATCTTCACGTCAATTCAAACGGATTGAAAATTGGAGCACTTAATTTTTTAATCATATTTTTTAATATATAAACGGTCTAAAAAATTAAGTGTGCCACTTTTTAATTCGTTTGAACAAGTACGAATATCTTATTATTCTAATTATAATTAACTTTTGTCTATAAGACTCTCACTTTTGATCCTAAATAAAGAGTAAATACTTAATTATGAGAGTCCTAGAGACAAAAATTAATTATATCTCTTTAAAATAATATAATTAGAATAATAAGATATTCGTACTTGTTCAAACGAATTAAAAAGTGGCACACTTAATTTTTTAGTCCGTTTATATATTAAAAAATATGATTAAAAAATTAAGTGCTCCAATTTTCAATCCGTTTGAATTGACGTGAAAATCTTTATTATTCTGATCATATTATTCTAAAGAGACATAATTAAATTTTAACTCTAAGGCTCTCATAATCACGTTTCTGTTCCATAGAATTGTAAGCGGAAGAGTTTGTTTTTTTTTTCATTTGATAAAACGGTGCCGTGTGTGAGTGTGTGTGAGTGTGGGTAGGGGCTGCTGCCCACCCTGGGCAGCAGAGCCCCGCGTCCGTGTTCTCTCCCCTTTTTAAAAAGCATTTTAAAAAAAATTCCTCTTAGATTCTTCATACTTTCAATATTTCTCTCTCCACTTATTACCCCTACTATTTTTCAAAAAAATATTTTCGATACCAAACCAAACACAGTATTAATTTCTCAAAAGTGGTAAAAGAGCTTATAATTCCTAATTTTTAATTTTCAAAAAGTGTTGGAAGAGCTAAAACAGCAAAAGGGGCTTATTTGTATTTTGCAAAGAAAAAAGTCTCTCTTTCAAATAAGCACCTCTAGCTAGCCCCTTGAGCGCTTTTAGGAAAAGCCTAACTCGATGGACTAATCAAAATGAATAGATTGACGGACGGAGTAGTCCCACCTCCGTTGGTGCGCTTACCCCTGTCCATTTCCATTCCATTGGATAAGCCCAAGGCCAATAACCTAATGTCAAGGGGCCCCCTCTTGGATTGCCCATCAGCTGCCACGTGTAAAATCCCCCCCGCCCCCACCCTAGCTCCTAATTCCAACTTTATGGCGCAAAGATCTTAGCTAATGACGTAGACGTTAGGAAGTGCTAAGGTTAGTCCGGTTCGTTTGTGAGTTTACTCATTATATAATAGATATCAGAGTTCGATTCTTGAGGTTATTTATGCAAGTAAGAGAGTAATTTCTGGTAAATTTTTTAGTTGCAGTATGGATGACTTGTCTTTTATCGGACCAAAGAAGAGATTAGTTATAGAGTGAGGATGAGCTAACTCGAATACCGCTGACCGTCGAATAGAAAAAGAAATAGATGTAGACGTGAGAAGAAAAGGCATGGACGGTAGAAGAACATGGGGTTCTTAAAGTTTAGGGGACAAGAAACTTAAAGGGTCTATTCTAATTAATAAAGATGAGATGGATATAGGTACACAAATTATATGTGTGTATCATCGATGTGGAGGGAACAAAAACCCATATCTTTTAAGAAGTGGTGGTGTGGATTTTTCAAGATTAGGCAAGTTTTGATATATAGCAGAGACTATAATCTCTCATGTTATCCTATCTTCTATCCATTGGAGGTGGAAGGGGTGGGCGTGCCATTCCGAACGAAAAAAGCCCTGTTCTACTTTCTCTAAGGCTGTATTTGGATGGCAGGTATCTAAGAGGGAAATAAGAATATGATTTCGGAACTCTAACATTTCTATATTTGTGAAGAGTGAGAATGAGAATGAGATTACTGACCTTTCAATCCAGGAGGAATCTGATCTCTCCCACCTCATGAGAATCTTGGATTCCTGGCTCGATCAATATAAAAAAGAAACGTTTGTCTAAGGATATTTTCAAAATAAATGATTCATAGAGAAGATTACTTAATTAATTCAAACGTCGGAACAGAATTACTCTAGATATCGAATTACTAGGAATTTGATTCCTGGTAACCAAATTTCTATTCCTATAAAAGATTATGGGCATCCAAAATGAGTCTAAACTTTCTTAAGGAAATTTTTAAGAGGGAGAATTGTTTGGTTCTTCTCTCAGAAATATTCTCTCCAAAATTTTTGATTGTTTTGTCATCCGCATTTTTTCATCTTTAGTGATGTTTAACCAGGTTGTTTATTTATTTATTTATTTTACTTTTTAGATATATATATATATATATAATGTATTGCTATTCAAAAAATAAAAGAGTTTGTTAAAATGTTAAAAAAAAAATGACTAAAGGCGAAAAAAATACACAAACCAATAAATTCTTTTTTTTTTTTAAATCTCAAAACTGACAACCAAACAAAGTAAATAGCGGGTTAATACAGACTAAATCCGAATTAAGAAATGTGGTTGGCGATGTTGGAATGTGGTTGGCAATGTTAGAGCTTGCCTTCTATCCTGGGTTAAAATCCATAATGCTGATGCAAATAGTCTCCTGTGTAGGCAATGGAACTAGTATGGATGATAGTTTGGCAGTTTCAGTATTTTTTTTTCCCCTTCCAGACGATAGGATGTTATGGGTTAGTTTTTAATAGTTGCAACGTCCTCCATGAAAAATCAAACTCAAGACCTGTAGGGAGAAGGAACTAACCACACTAGATGGTGTTCGATCCTTCGGCAGCGCAGTTGATCGGTTGATCATTTGATTGGAAATTGGGTGTATAGCCTGTTGTTTGACTGATTGTTTGGGCTCTCAAGAATATTCCTTTTTTTTTTTTTTGATCCGCACAAGAATATTCCTTTGACCTTGTTTTTTTGGTGTGGTTCTTTTATAAAAGAATTATCTTACCCAAAAAATAAAATAAAAATGTACAATTAGATGGTTGTGATGATACGCCCTTTGGGAAGCGGCAGATACTCCTTAGAATGAAATGTATGATCCCATTTAAAATTTTAGGTAATGTGATCATGAGTCGGAAAAGGTATATAAATCTGGACGCGTTGCTCTTTCAATTGGATCTCTCTCTCTCTCTCTCTCTCTCTCTCTCTCTCTCTCTCTCTCTCTCTCTCTCTCGTGCGCGCGCGCGCACGCATACACAAACACACATTAAATCGCACCTAAAAGAAAGTTATTTGATCACACGAATAAGTAAACTATTTGGTAAAAACATATCATTTTAATGCTCGTAAGTTTTAGACAAGTATGTGAATTGCTATATACTGGATGTGCATATAAATGTGTGACTACAAAGAACATCGAGAACAATGCCCCAAATCACTAATAAACATCTTAATATGGAAATTGGCCATTGATAATTTCCAATTGCATTCATATTTACTACAAATATATACCTATATATAAATATGTACGTGTATATGTGTGTATAATAATGGGCTAAAGGGTCATTCATTAACCAGATCAAAAAAGGGTCATCCATTAACAGATATAAGGCTTGACCCACAGTACTGCCGGCAATTTTTTACTTGCATTCATGACTTCCTTCTTCTTCTTGTTTTTTTTTTTTTTTTAAATAAATCATGATTTTTTTTTTCACGGCTAAATAAATCATGATTGTGGTATAAAACTTGTACAAATTTAACATTACTGGTTTGGAGTTTTATAATATTGAATCATAAATCATGATCTGGGAGAATAAAATTCTGTAGTATTCCCCGATCGATCTTTTGGTTCAAATCTACAAAATTAATGGCAATAGCAAGAGCCGAAAACAGGAATCTGAATCCTCTATGAGGATCTCCTGAAACGAGACCAAGTGGGAAATGAATCACATGCCAAGAAAAAAAAGAAGAAGAGGTTGGAAATGAATCAATGTTTCTTGTTTGTGAGAATTTTTTCGCCTCAAGTATTGATCGAGTAATATATAGTTATGAGGCATAAATACTTCATGCGATTTTTCCCTATCAATTTTAGTTTCCAGCCATACCATTTTTTGAAGTGGTAACTAGTACGAAATATATATTAATAACAAAGAAGTTCCAACCCACTGTGTACAACTATTACAATAAGAATAATAAGAACATATGTACAGCTATTACAATAAGAATAATAAGAACATATATATGCACATAAAAGAGGGCACCGGCAATATCAGAAAGAAACTCGACGATAAAATAAATACTAATATATATACCAGCGGACATTGATAACAAGACAGCATGAAGTCGGAGATGTGCATGAAAATGGTAGATAAACAGTTGCAACAGTGGTTGCACTAGCAACGAATTTTTCTACAGAAACCAACCAATAGCCAATCAAATGACGAACAACTCAGGTAAAAAACGTTGCATGCATGGATAATACATGCAAACAAGCTAGGTCGACACGGAACTCAACTACAGAGTAGACACAACCATTTCATACTCTCTTCCTATTAGTACATTTTTAAATCATACTGTTCCATTCTTGAAAATGGAGATTTGTAGTTTTTAGGTCGCGGAAGCATGTTATCTTCTCCTCTAACCTAACCCACGTGAATTAATAGAATTCCTCATTTTAATTAGTTGAATTTGGAGCCCTAAAGTCAGGGATCAGGGCCCACAACCCCACTCCTCACATGAGTACAGAGTGGACATGCACTGCTGCACTTATTAGAAATACTGTGTACCAATAGTTTATTAGAAAAGTGACGTGGAACTTCAACTCTCTCAGGTGTGAAGCATAGGCTATTTCACTGATCCTGTTCTGTAATTTTCTTTGTATTCAGTTGCCAAGAAACTTATGGGACCCATATTGAGTTGAGCTAATTTTTCGCAATGTTCATTCGATTTTTTGTTTTAAAATTATTGAACGATTAAAATTTTCCGTACGGGACCCATAGTGGGCCCCGTGTGACCGTCGATACCCCATCGGTAGCAATTAACATATTTTTTTTTAAATTTCTTACCGGTATCCATATTATATGCTAAGAATAAGTTAGTAACTATAAGCATTTTCTTATAAGAGTCTTGCAAAAAAATTATTTTAATAATATACATAAAAGGGGTAACAAGCAAAAACACCCCCTCATCTATCATTCTTCATCACTTACACCCCCTCATCTAAAAAATACATCACATACACCAGCTCATCTATCCAACGTTATCACTTAACACCCCTCAGTCAAGGTTTCCGTTCAAATGTTGGATGGAGTGAAAGAAAACATGAAAATTAAGTCCATTATGCCATCCATTTTGGAGGGAAAATTCCCTCCACTTTACACTCTATATGTTCCAGCCTTCCCTCCTGCCCTTTCCTACCCTAAATCAAACCCAGCAAAGACCTTCTTCTTCCTCTCCTACTATTTCCTTGCAAATCCAAAACTTCCATGGCTTCCTCAGGCTCATCAAACATCAAGGTTGAGTATCTCATTTTTCTTTGTGGGATGCCAGCACCCATCCACACATCTAACACAGCTACAAATCCCAGAAGAAAATTTCTTAGTTGTGTTAACTACAAGGTAATTTTAAAAAAACTCTGAAGCTATCTTCTTCTATTATATTATGCATACTACATAATGGATGCAAAAAATTTGTTGTATAAGAAAAAAGAAATGTAGCTACTTCTATTAGATTGACCCACCCACAAAATAGGCCATTCTACTAGTAATTGGCCTACATTCTGCTACCTGCCCACCAATATAACTGAAAGGTGTTTCCACCAGTTTCCCCCCAAAATGAATAAGCAATGTAACATTGGGTTTCTCCATTAACTCTGACAAAGTATTAATCATGCATCAATAAACAAAAGTGTATAAGGACACTTTAAGCAAAAATAGAAACCACAAAACATTAAACTACCTCAATTGTTCAAAAAAATTGGTAGTGATATCGAGAATTTGTTGAACTAAAAAATTGGCAGAAACTACTTCAATTCTATTTTATTCAGAAATCGACAAGTTGAACTAAAAAAAAAATTGTCGTCTTCCCAATAAAGGTTGAAAAATAATCAAACAATACAAAAAAACACAAATCCCCCAAAATCAGGAATCTGTCATGTTGGATTTTTAGCTACTTTAATCAAGAAACACATCGCCCTAATAATTACGAAACCCAGACAATCATTAAGCATAAAAGCAGATATCTTTGCCATTAAGATGGTCTCTTGACTTTAAAGCCAAGTGAAGTTACGTGCTTGTTGTGCTATGACAAACAGGTTTTTTTAGGTTCCTCTACTTTAGACCAGTTTGTTCACCATCTTAATGGCTAATAGATTTCCTTGGCTTCTATTTACATACCGACTTCTTTGTATAAATTGCAACAAATTTCAAGGTTGGATTTTTACCTGCCAAGCCTTCAATCGAACAAGTTGTATTTCGTCAAATCCTTTGTTATGACTGGTCCTCAACCTTCATCTTCACTCGTCGCGGTCAAGGAGTTTGGGAGTGAGGAGGGATCGTGGTCGGAATCCGTGGTTGGAATAATGGGATTTGCAGAGAGAGCGATTATTTGGTGGTCGGCGATCTCAGAGGTAGAGAGAGAGGACTGATGTCGATTATTGGGACAGATATTTGCCCTAACTTACTAAAGGGTAAGTATGTAGTTTCATTATATTTGTTAACATCGTTACCCCCTTCCTCGTTTTTGCATAGATGAAGGGGTGTATGTGATGTGTTTTTTAGGTGAGGGGGTGTAAGTGATGAAGAATGATAGATGAGGGGGTGTTTCTGCTTTTTACCCTTTCTTTTATTTCACTTTTATTTCAATTTCACTTTCCAGCATAAATTTGCTTTTTATAATTAAACGGATTCTAAGGTAGGATAATATACACAATTAGCTCTATTGGAAAGAAGTTTTTTTTTGTTTTTTTAACTTACCCTTCACCTTCGAATTCGAATTATTAACAGCCACACATTTAATTCTTGTTGTGACGGTTCTCCGCTGAAAAAAAAATTCAAAAAACTTAAGAGAGAAATTCATTAGAGCAACTCAAAAAATTTGAGCCATGCATTTTTTTAAGCGAAATCTATTTTTTGGCTTGCCATTGTAGTATTTGTCAACATTTGATAAAGTTGATCCAATGATGCCAAAATCATTTTTTTTTTAATCTGAATCCATGAGATTCACTTGAAGTATTTCATATGAATTTTGATCAATAAAGTAACAACTCACAAATGCTAATGTGACAATAAATACTGATGTGGCCAAAAAAAAAAATATATATACTTATTCCCACTTGCTCCATAGCCTACATTAGAGGGAAGGATTATTGGTTGTGGACCTTCATAATGAGGTCAGCCTAATTTAATAAGTAAGAATTATTCCCTCTTTATTGTTTTCTAAATTAACTTGTCGTCAAATCTTTTGAATTTAATCATTCATTTTGACGAAATTTTTTTTAATAAAAATATGAATTAGAGTTGAAAAATAGTTAGATAAGACAATTCTAAGGACACTCTAGACAATGGAAAACTTTGTTTTTAACCTTTATTGTACTAGTGAACTCTTTGAGACTTCCGATAACAAATTTTTATTTTTTGGTTTAAATTATGTCTGTTAGAAATAATTAATTCAAAATATTTGATATCAACCTGATAAAAGTAAAAATAAAGAAAGCCTTTTCGATTGATAGATCACTTGGCTGTCAATAAACTAAGAAAATAGCAACAAAAAAAAATAACACATACTTTTATAATTTTCAAAAACCCTAACAGCTCGTTTGGATGGATGGACTTCAGGAGAAAAGAAAAGAAATTGAGGGAGTGGGTATTCTCTCCCTTGTTTGGATGGCCTAAAGAGTGAGAAATGGTGAGAGAGGGAGGGGAAGGGTGAGAATCAAGAACCCCTTAAACACCCCATTTTGTTTCTCACCAAAGTTGGTGAGATTCCGTGAGAAAGAGAACACGAGCTGCCATTCCGTGAGAAATTTCCATGTTTACCCCTGCTCGCCGATTGCAGTCCATCAATCACCAACCCAACCCACCGTCACCGCTGCAACCCACCCCCCTCAAATTACCATAACAGTTTTGAAATGTGAAAGCAGCGATAGAGAGAAATAGAGAGAGAAGGGAGAGGTTGGGGTTTTGAAGGATTGAAGAGCACCTAAAGAAGATGAGGAGGAATTGAATGATTGATTGGGGAGGAATTGCATAAGAAACCCAGATCAGAGCTGCTGCATTTGAAGGACTCTAGAACTTGCAAACCCAGATCGTCTGTCACGACCCAGTCCAAAAAGGAGAGAGAGTCGAGTGAGGGAGACGCTTTAGGGCTGTAAAAGGGGAGGTTATATTGGTAAAATTATATATGACATCCTCTTTTCTTTTCTCACTATTAAGGGAGACTACTCTCATTTCTTTTCTTTTCTCACCTAGGTTGCCAAAGGGGATGTAAGAGATTAGCCAAGTGGTCTTGACATGAGATTTAGATGTTTGCTCTATCCTATGGTCTCAGATTTGATTCTCCTTGCCAAGAATTGGGGCCACCTGATCCTTATGCGTAAGCATGTGAAACAACTGTTGGAGGAGCAATAGGGATTAGTCTGAGGTGGGCGCAAGCTGGTCTGGGACATCGTACATAAAAACTTTTAGAGTTTTCATTATACTTTGACAAATGTCACTACAGTATTTTACCTTAACATCAGTCCAATAAAACAATTTTTAGTAAACCAACTGGGGTTAGCTCATTTGGCACAAGTTCACTTATTTTAGTATGAGTAGTCAAATAAAATTGTTTTAGTATGAGTAGTCAAAATTATAAAAAAATTAGTCATAGGTCTATTATGTGAACTTTATAAGTTCACAAGTTCACTTATTAATTTTGTAATGTCTCAAATCCATTTTAGGGTACCCTAGAGTAGGATAGGGTATCTTACGATTTAGGCACTTCCATAAGATTTTAGGTGCACTTTTCTATTATAAGGTATGGTACCCTAAGGTATGGTAGATTACTCTAGTGTAGAGTACCCTAAAGGCGCTTTCATAAAATTTTAGGGTGCACTTCTATATTATAGGATTTCAGGGGTTTAGGCACTTTCATAGGGTTTAAAGTTTTAGGCATTTTCATAGGGTACTCTTGGGGTTATGTTGTGTGAAATTGTGGCTTTACGAAACTATTAGGTTGGCTTATAAGCTTATGAAATGTCTACAGTGGACTTATCATTATGCCTTATTCGGATTAGTTTTTGGAAAAAAAGTTCAAATTCAAAAAATACTCATTATCCCTACTTTCAATCATTACTCTTAACTCATTATCAATATATCCAATCATTATTTTCATTTCTCTTTCTCTATCTACTCATTATCCATACTTTCAATCATTACTTTATTTCTCTTTTCACTTAGAACCTTGAAAAATTCTCAAAAATCCATCCAAACACAGCATAAATCTTCCCAAAATTATAAAAAATTACCTAAGAGGCAATGTCAATAATACCCCTTTATATAAAAAGAAATTCTCGAGAGACGCCTTAGATTCGTTAAAGTTGATGACACCACCAGATCTGCGGTTGAGGAGGGAATCACGTGATTCCTCACATGACCCAATGGGTTTCCTTAATCATTCCTCATTAAAATAATACTGTATACATTTACCAGTTTAAATCCTGATTTGAATTCTCCACCTTCACTTGAGCTGTTCATTTTTCGTTAAAATACTTAATTTTTTTTTAATTGCCACCAACTACCTAACCGAGAACTCCCTTAACACGCGCCTTGCGCGCACTGCGCACCCACCCACGGTGGCTTCCAACACCCATGTGACTCCGTCCACGTGGCAGCATTTTAATAGTTCGGGGGGAAGTGCTCACATGACCCCACTGTGGACGTTAACTTTTCTGTATAGCAGCTTCGTGCATTTCAACTAATTTCATTGCCGTTCTAGTTGAAGGCCGGAAAGTCATGTCAGAATTAGAAAATTCACAAAATTTTTTTTTTCTACGACTTAACGCCAAAAGTTGAATTTGAGTAATTTTCTGAGGAACAAACTCACAAACTTACAGAGCAACCATTGTTTAGCGAGTAATTATTTAATAGTTTGAGAGTACCATCAAGTAGTGCTCCGAATCACTTTATAACCACGTGTTCCTGTTGGGTATATATATTTAGTCATAGAACCTACGTAAATGTGCGATTACAAAGTGATATGGAGTACTACATGGCGGTATAATTTCAGTTGTTTTAGCTGTTCTCTTTCCTGTCACTGTCAGCTTCATCTCCTTTTGCTTTTTCCTACTATTTTTTTTTCCAATAAAGCTTTCGAAAATATCATTTGCTGGAGTTGTTTGCTTTCTCTCTCGCTCTTCAGGCACTTCCAAGCTTCAACAGGTTAGAGAGAGAGAGAGATATATATAGATAAGAGAGATTTTATTTTTGCTCAGATCTGTTCATTACTGCTATTACTTGATAATCCAATGTTCTTACATCCTTAATCAGTCAATTAAACATAGAATTCCTGCTTTTTCATTGGTTATTATGAGGTTAGTTAAGCTTCTTCCATGGCGGATCTCTCTTTTTAGTTATACTTATAGAGATACATATATCGATATATATGCTTGCAAGCGTATCTTTATTCCTTGCAGTAAGTTGTTAATAGCTGACGATTTGTTGATGATAACTTCCTGAGAAAAGAAGTACAACTAATAAAAGCGGAGCTAGCGTTTGATTTATAAAAAGTACCAATACCACAACTCTGGTACACAATTACATCAGGAGCTGTTGTAGGAGGTGGTGGGAGGTGGGTCATGTGTATTGAACAGCTCCCAGATGCAGTTGTGAAGTTGACTTTTTTTTATTTTTTTATTTTTTTGATCGGCCTTCTTTTATTTTGTTGAGAAACAAATTTTCAGTTAATTGCAGATCTGTACTTATTTCAGAAGCATTAATTTGCATCTCTGTGTTTAATTTTTTGTTTTTTCTATGCATGTATAATATGCATGCATCTTCTATTCCTGAGCTCTTATGTATAACCTATTTTTATCACCATTTTAGTGCTGGAATGATTCAATATGATTATCTACTAGTAACATAATCTTTCCCGATATGGAACCAATTGAGTCTCAAAAGCACATGAATATGTTATGCAAGGGGTTCTGAGTTTGTGTTTTTTCTTTTGAATTGGTAAATGTAGATTCTGCCCTAAGACCTTTTAGGGCTTTGGATTTGGTATGGATCCAAAGAGGACGAGAAACTCGCCCGAGTTACTGGACTCATCCGAGTCCACTTGCCTTTCCCCATTCCCAGATGAGGTACTGGAAGCAGTACTCTCCCTCATGGAGTCACACAAAGACAGAAGCTCAGTCTCGCTCGTGTGCAGAGACTGGTACAACGCCGAGCGTTACACCCGGTCCCATGTGTTCATCGGAAACTGTTACTCGGTGTCGCCGGAGATCGTGGGCCGGAGGTTTCCAAGGATTCGGAGTGTGACCCTGAAAGGAAAGCCCAGGTTTTCGGATTTCAACCTCGTGCCGGAGAATTGGGGGGCTGATGTTCACCACTGGCTGGTTGTGTTTGCTATGGTTTACCCGTTTTTAGAAGAGTTGAGGCTCAAGAGGATGACTGTTACTGATGAGAGCTTGGAATTGTTGGCATATTCCTTCCCCAATTTCAAAGCTCTTTCGCTGTTGAGTTGTGATGGGTTCAGCACTAATGGCCTTGCTGCCATTGCCTCACATTGCAAGTAAGCCTCTTGTGAGGAAAATTCTGTTTGTTAATTTTTCTTATGTTACATGGACTCGACTAGGTTTGTAGTGTCGTATACTTCAAGGGCGGAGCTACATATGTGTTAACATTCTTCACAGTTGGGTATTTTGAAGGAAAAGTGCTCTAAAGTATGTCTATGTTAATGAGATGACTGCTAGATGGGTTAGCAAATTCTTATAACCATCGTTGCTGAACTTATAAGATCAGTTGTATTAGTGCATCTCCAGCCTTTACTAATATCTTTGCTCAAATTCCAGTAAAACTTTGAGTAAAAACATTATATGGTAATAAGAATTCCAATGGATAAACTCAAATCTAAGCAGAAATATTGGAAAAAGCTTCATTAATGGCATGGTTGTAAATTTTGAGTCTCCCTTGATTCGAGTATGAGTAGAACTCAATTTGGTATAGGTTTGTGCCAGGGAGTGGAGTGGGATTTTACAGGTTTTTTTCTCAAATTTTGAGTTTGAGTAAAAAAACTGGAATGTAGTTGCTCTTACAGCATTTATAGTACTTCCTTCTTTGTCACTTGTGTCTTGGAATCATAGATTAATTTAATCTTCTGGATCAGACTTTAAGTTCTGCTGCTGGATATACATGTCAAAATTATTTAAAGTTGCATTTCGAACAGGCAGAGAGTAGATTTTCTATTACATGCTCCATTGTTTCCCTTATAGATCCTAGTTGATCATTGTCATTGGATTCTTATTTGGCGGTCTAGTTGTGTGTAGTGTTGGGCGTTGGCCTATAGTTGTGCTTTATTAACTTCCACAGAATGAGTTTCATGAGATGGTTCTCTTCAGAAGAAAACATCTAAATCCAGTGTGGCTTACAGGAACTTGACTGAGCTTGACATTCAGGAGAATGGAATGGAGGATAATGGAGGAGGTTGGTTAAGTTGCTTTCCTGAAGACTTCACATCATTAGAAGTACTAAACTTTTCCAGCCTGCACAGTGATGTTAGTTTTGATGCCCTAGAGAGACTTGTATCTAGGTGCAAGTTGTTGAGGGTTTTGAAGGTCAATAGGAATGTCAACTTGGAACAATTACAGAGGTTACTTTTAAGGGCTCCTCAGTTGACAGAGCTTGGTACTGGCAGCTTTCAACAAGAACTGACAGCACGCCAGTTTGCGGACATTGAATTTGCATTCAGTAAATGCAAAAATCTGCAATCCCTCTCAGGTTTATGGGAAGCTACGTCCCTCTATCTCCATGTTATTTTCCCAGCCTGTGCTAGTTTGACTTTCTTGAATTTGAGCTACGCGACTCTGCAAAGTGCTGAACTTGCCAAGCTTCTTTGTTACTGCCCAAATCTACGGCGGCTCTGGGTAAGGAGATTCTTTTCACATTTATTTATTTGATTCCTTCACAAACGACTATCACTAAAACCTGTAGTTTCACATCAGGGGATATCATACACTTCATGAGGCC
This sequence comes from Rhododendron vialii, assembly GCF_030253575.1. Lineage (NCBI taxonomy): Eukaryota > Viridiplantae > Streptophyta > Magnoliopsida > Ericales > Ericaceae > Rhododendron > Rhododendron vialii. Next base: position 25,295,542 of record NC_080569.1, on the reverse strand, counting down.
CTGGGGCCGTCGTGTGTTGGGTTTTTGCCATTTGCCATCTGATGTCTTCTATGTTCAATGCAGAGTAGGGAACATACAATTTTCTATTGTTCTTTCATAGTTTAATCTCAAGGAATGATGTGTCCAGTTCGCTTTTAGTCTTAAGGTTGCTTGGTAGAGAGTTGCATTCCTGCGGAGCTCCTAAATGCAGATGCGTGTACATATAGATTGTAGTCTGCCATCTGCATATCCAAGTGTGACATTACTATCAAACAGATATTGGATTAAAAATTTGTGAACGAGATCATATCTCTGTTTCCCATCAATGAGGACCATGACCGCATCTCTTTGAGCATTATATTTATATTTTATAGGATTAGGATTCCAGTCAGCCTTTTTGTCTCCCTTTTCCTTATCTGCCTTTTACTTCATCTTATTTTTTCTTTACGAGTCTTAATAACTTCACCCATGATGTTCGTCATTAATTGGCCTTGGACTAATGACAAGCAGGGTTTCTTACTAAATGATGGTTTTTGGTGTTGATGCACAAAATATTTAGCTCAAACATGCTCATATCTGCAGCAAGCCGTAGCTTCGGTTTGTTTGGTAACAGAACCATACATGTTCTACACTGCATGTAAGAAAGCCTCTGTTGCTGTTTATGCCATCTTTATGATTAGATTGTCCATTTCAACCACTAGTTCTAGTTCCCGCATTCGCTCTTCTTCTAACATGGAAAGTCTGAACGCCAATTTCTTGTGTGCTTCCTTTTGAGGCTTGCTCCCACTTTCTTTTCCGTTATTGCCCAAAATTGGAACTCCTCATTGCATCTACTACTTTGAAATGATAAGACGACGAAAGCATGAATGCAGATAACAATTAAACAGTAGTTTCCCCACTTCTTTGCAGTTTCTATTATTGCCTCGAGTTATGTAGTCACTTGTCTGATTCCTTTCGTCACGGTTCTCCATCTACTTCTGTGGAAACCAGTTGCCTTTCAAGCATCATAAAACCATTTGAGCACCATCAGACCACAAGTTTCCATGGGATTCTCGGATCATCATACCCCGAATTTTCAAGGGCTTCTCGAATACCGAGTATTCACCAAGTCAATGTACCCTGTGACCCACCATCTTAATTCTTTGTTTATTTTCAAATTGGGGTTTTCTTATTTGAAAACACTATTGTGTTGATTATGACATCTTTCAGTAGTTACTATTTGAGTTTCTCCTACGTGTATTCACTGTTTAACGAACACAGGTAGGTTCAATAGTTGATTTATGGGTTTGCCAAATCACGAGTTTACAAATAGTTCAGTTCTTTATCTGAAAACGATGCATTTTATTTTGACAAGTTATTTTGCTTCCTAATAAGGTTTTCTGCACACACAAGTAACTAGGCTAAAAGGGTTGGCACTGCTGGTATTCTTAAATCAACTATGAAATTGAAGTATAGACCAGAAGGAACATGTCCTTCCCCTAAGTCTGGACCAATTGTTTGAGCTTACCTACTTGTGCCAATCTAATATACTTCACGATCAAGGTTACACGAGCACTTCGTGTGTCAGTTCGAGTACTTCTGATTTTTGGAGGTTTTAATAACTAAACTCACGTATTATGCAGGTCTTGGACACAGTGGAGGACAAGGGACTGGAGGCCGTTGGGTCCACCTGCCCCTTGCTTGAGGAATTACGTGTCTTCCCAGCAGATCCCTTTGACCAGGATATCCACCATGGCGTGACCGAATCAGGTTTTGTCGCTGTGTCTCGTGGATGTCGCAAACTCCTGTATGTCCTCTACTTCTGCCGCCAGATGACTAACGCTGCGGTGGCCGCTATAGTTCAGAACTGCCCGGATTTCACCCACTTCCGCCTCTGTATAATGAACCCACGCCAACCAGACTACCTAACCAATGAACCCTTGGATGAGGCCTTTGGTGCAGTGGTGAAGACTTGCACTAAGCTTCAGAGGCTTTCAGTTACAGGCCTCTTGACTGATCTGACATTTGAGTACATAGGAAAGTATGCCAAAAATTTGGAGACCCTCTCGGTGGCTTTTGCCGGAAGCAGTGACTGGGGGATGGAGTGTGTGTTACGAGGTTGCCCTAAGCTGAGGAGGCTTGAGATAAGAGACTGTCCGTTTGGGAATGCAGCACTTCTTTCCGGATTGGAGAAGTACGAATCAATGCGATCTCTGTGGATGTCCTCATGCAATGTGACATTGAATGGGTGTAGACTACTGGCAACAGGAATGCCAAGGTTGAATGTTGAGGTGATGAAGGAGGATGAGAGTGATGAACTTGCTGATAAAGTTTATGTGTACCGATCTGTTGCGGGTCCCAGAAGGGATGCTCCGCCTTTTGTTCTCACATTGTGAAGATTAACATATGTTGGTGAGCTCTCTCTCTCTCTTGCCTTAACACAAAACGCCACTCAAATTCTCATCAAACAATTCTTAACAGTTAGTACAATGCGGAAGCGTCTTATTTATAGGATGGAAACCCTAGCTAAGGGAGGAACGAAAATCCATTTACTACAAGGAACCAAAATCTAGAGATCAATAGCTGAAGATGAAATAAATGATACTGTTTATTTAAGAATATGAAAATATGCTAGTTACTGTGCCCCCACGCGAAGATATTGCATTAGCACTAGTATTGGTTTTTTTTTGTCCGCTTCACTTGTAGTCTACCATGCATTCAGGAACTGATTAGAAGAAAGAATGGCATGCTAATGGGTCTTTTTATTGAAGAGCTGCTGGGCATATGTGAAAGCATTTACCTTTTTTGCCGTAATGGGAGTATTTTTGGTCTTGGGGCCATTTCTTCCATTGGTGCCCTTTGCCAATTCCATACAGTTGAGCGGTTATTGAACTCACTTGTTGCTATCTTTTCCTAAATTCATCCGTGCCATAGGTCGTAGACATCTTGTGTCTAAGAATTTCATGGATGAAGTTGCGGCCTATGATCTCTCATAGTGTATAGTGGACAGTATAGCAAAGGTTAATATGGATGTTGGATTTGAACATATTAGAATTTTTCTATGGTGGTTCTCAAAACTTTTGCGTTGTTCAGTCTTTTCGTGTCACTATCCACATTTTTTACTCCTCTATGTGGTAAAATTGTAAATCAATTATTTTTGGCATTTGCAGGTTTCATATTGGGCATTGGATTATGACTTCCGAGTCAAAAAAAGCAAAAATGGAGATAAAATGTGGAAAGAAAGAGACTTGTCTCCAGAGAACTAAAGAAGCAGGATGGAAGAAAGGAAACTTATGCCTCTGCACTCTGCAGCCTCCAAAGGCAGTGACAGGAAAGAAAGATTGTACCTTCACAGTCTCCAGGCGTAGAATTTGCCTCAGCTTCTGGATTAGCTGCATTTTTCGAAAGCAATCATGGCATGTCCCAAGCACATCACCAGCAGCATTGGGGCCCGGCCCCAGTCCGCGTGTCAAGATCTTGCATGGAACAAACGTACGCAGAAAATTTGAGTTGACATCTCCTTGAAGTGGTAAAAGCATGAGGATGGATGAGTTTCAAATGTTGCTTTTGGGGGGCTGAATTAATGAAAGAAAAAATACAATACAAGAGAATAGGAAAAGAAAAAAGAAGCTGCCCGTATTGGTGTTCTGGATTTATGCAGTGGCCGTTGTTGAGAATTTTAACATCAGCATTCCAGGAATGCGGGTATGATCAAGCGGGAGCCTCTAGATGTTGTATGATTTGTCTGGGAGATTCAAAGTAGTATTTAGCAGTGGTGTGTCCCTGAAGTTCATTTCTGGTTCTCTGCTAAGATGAGGAATGTGACACCCGTGTTTTAAAACATTGCCTAATTACGGAATTGTTCATGAAATCTTTTGGTTTTTTGCTTGGTCTCAAATTGCTTTGGTTACCCTCATTTCATTTTCGTGTTAGTAAATTTGGAGCCTCACTTTTGTCTCTTATTATTTTAAACCTGCTGCTGAAGCCTATGCTCTTGACCATCAGCTTCAAAGCTTTTTGATAATCTCTCTCTCTCTCTCTCTCTCTCTCTCTCTCTCACACACACACACACACACACACACAGATGAGATGGTTGGGCCCATAGCCATTGCCATAAGCGATCAATGTTCTCCATCCGTTGCAATAAATATCCCATTTGCAAACCGAGAACTTAAAACAATATGTTCTTAACTATTCGTAATTCAAAACAATAGTATCTCGAGGGAAAAAAAAGGGTTAGTAGTAGCAACATTTTTTGAACCAAAGTGGATTTACACCTTTTTAAGTTCTCATCTTGCGGTCCAGACAAAAGAGTATTTAATCCTAAAAAAGTACACGTATTGTATGATTAATCATACATTATAAATACATGTTTTGATAGACAGATTAATCGTCCATCAACCACAGTAATTTTTTGGTAGAAGCTTGGGGAGAAATTTTTGACTGGGGTGGTAGCCGAAATTGTTGACTAAAGGAGGTGTCGGATGGAACTTGGAGTGGGGAGGAAGAAAAGAAATGGCGTGGGGAAAAATAAGAAAAAAACTGTGCGGGGTTTGGGTTGAAAAAGAATAGGAATAAAATAATTTTATGTATATATATCTATATTAAACGTATTAATATTTACACTTTCAAATTAGTTACACTCATTAACAATGCAATAAGGATAATATTACGAAATTTTTATTATTAGTAAATTTTTTTCGGAATATTACCATTAAGAATATTAGGCCTATTTTTCACGTGTAATCTGTTAGGGAGGTAATTAGATGCTTTTATTTCTTGCTTTGAACTTTCTCTATATGAAGTTGTAGTTTATAGACATGAACATAGAAGCTTGGAAAATTCACATTTCATACCTCTCAAAGAGCCTCTCACATTAGCATTATAAATAGAGATAAACTTATCCGCCGTGAATCTTTGCGCAATCTCAGCCGTCCGTTTCGACAATCAATGGTCTGGATTTTAAGAAAAACTCTTCCAGTGAATAGTTTCTTTAAAAACCGGATCATCCAAAACATTTTTGGAAGTGCGCAATTGAGTGCCGTAAAGTATATTCACGGCCCCGCTGTAATTTTTTTTTGCTCTTATAAATAACAGGCCAGGCCTTTTATAACGTTGTATCATCCATCAACCAGTACAAAAATGAAGACTCCAAATGCTTCATTGATTTCACTTGTAATTTCTCTTGTTTCCTTGATTTCATGGGCAACTGCAGCTCATACTGATCATGAGAATTTTCTTCAATGCCTTTCTCCTCATTTTCCTAACTCCAACTTATTCTCCAAAGTTATTTACACTCCTCACAACTCTTCGTACCAATCCATTTTGCAATCCGCCATACGAATGGAGCGATTCTTACCACCTGCCCCGATCCCCAAACCTCTCGTAATCATTACACCTTTGGTAGAATCCCATATTCAAGCAGCCATTAACTGTTCCAAACAACATGGCATGCAAATCCGGGTTCGGAGTGGTGGACATGACTACGAGGGCCTCTCTTACATCTCTTACCAGGCCCCTTTCGTCATCGTTGATCTGGTAAATTTTCAATCGATCACTATCGATGTCGAAAGTAGCACGGCGTGGGTTCAAGCCGGGGCCACGATCGGTCAACTTTATTACACCATAGCTAAGAAAAGTCCAAGTCTGGGCTTTACGGCCGGTGGTTGCCCTACAGTAGGTGTCGGTGGACACTTTAGTGGAGGAGGATACGGGATGATGTCCCGTACTTATGGGCTCTCTGCTGATAACATCATCGATGCTCGATTAATCGATGTAAATGGAAGAATCCTAGATCGGAAGTCGATGGGGGAAGACCTATTTTGGGCCATTAGAGGAGGCGGAGGCGCTAGTTTTGGTGTTATCATTGCATGGCACATAAAACTATTACAAGTTCCCGAAACCGTCACGGTTTTCACCGTAGACAAAACCTTGGAACAAAATGCAACTAAGATCGTACACAAGTGGCAACACGTTTCGGGGAAGATTGATGAAAAGCTACTTCTCAGGCTCTTTCTGGGACGAGCCAATTCTAGCCAGGACGGAAAACAAACAGTACAAGCCTCGTTCGTTACCTTGTACCTTGGTGGAGCCGAGACACTCCTCCCATTGATGCAACAAAGCTTTCCTGAGTTGGGTTTGGTGAGATCAGACTGTATCGAAATGAGCTGGATCGATTCTATACTCTATTTCGCAGCTCTCAGTGGAGAACCGCTTGAGATTTTATTGAACAGGACTTCGCCGGTGACGTCTTCCGGTTGGTATTTCAAGGGGAAATCGGACTACGTGACCGAGCCGATTTCCGAAACCGGGCTTGAATCCATATGGAGAAGGGTCCTGGAATCTCCTGAGGCTGTCACCATGATACTTAGCCCTTACGGTGGAAGGTTAAGCGAGATTTCAGAATCCGCGACGCCTTTCCCCCATAGAGCGGGGACCTTATATGGCATTCATTACGGAGTCTTCTGGACCCAAGCAGGGAAAAGCGCATTGGACAGGCATACGAGAGCGATCCGAAGGTTTTACAATTTCATGACTCCTTATGTTACCAAGAATCCAAGATCTGCATATCTCAACTACAGAGATCTTGATTTGGGGGTAAATAACAACAAAGGAAACACTACAAGCTATGAACAAGCAAGCATCTGGGGTTTGAAATACTATGGGATTTATAACTTTAAGAGATTGGTTCATGTGAAGACCAAGGTCGATCCTGGTAACTTTTTCAGGAATGAGCAAAGCATTCCAACTCTCTGATCATTGTGGAATAGAAAAGTTTAGCCTGTATACATCTGTTTCCACATATAGCCATAGTAAATAAGTGTTCGGAAAGGATGCAGTAAATGAAAGAATTTTGTTGAATAAAATTTGTCAACTTTGCTTGTTTGGAAATAGTTTCGAGAGCTGAAAAAGCCGTATACCAAATAAAACTGGACCGTCCAAAATACGTTTGGACGGTTGAGATGCACGCACGGACACCACGTGGCCGTGCCCACCTCCATTGGGTCGGCAGAAAATGCTTGGTTCAACCTGTGGTCCTTGAAAAACGTGAATGAATGGAACGAGTTTTTTTTGAAATGGAATCAGTTCTCTCCTGTCCATATATAGTCCAATATTTTTCAATTGAGGGTCTTTTCCGAGCTCACTTTGATCTTTTATGGGTTCACTTTGATGATCTAATTTATTCACTTTTTAAACTTGTTGTGAACATTGACCGCGTCAAAAATTAATCAAGTTGATTAAATACCAGAGTATATGATTTCGTAAAGCATTAATCTCGAAAAAAAATTGTAATATCGGATAGAAACCCATTTAACCTATTTTATTTATCTCAAGATAAATACGTCTTGAAATTGTCTCATCAGTTGTGAGTGTTTGCGAAAAATTATTTTGACAGATTTTTAGATTCTAGCTAATTATAAAAATCTTTTTTATGAACACCGAAGTTTTTTTTTATTTATTAATGTAGCTAATCATAAAAAATCAGTTTAGAATGTTTGTCGAAAAATTTATAAAACTGATTTTCAAAATCTACCGAGAACCTGAAAAGTAAATAAATTCTCAAAATGTCAAAATTGGGTTTGGATAAGTTTTGAGATTATGCAACATAAATTTTCAAAAAAGAAACAAATTCTCATAATCTCGAAGCTGGAACAAACATATTTTTCAACTTCTACTAAAATCTGGAATCATAAATCTGTAGCAGAATCTGAAGCTAAAGTCTAAAATATGTATCCATAGTTATTACAAACACGCCCGAAGAGGAACAGTTCTCGATCACAATGTGCCATGTCAAATGGGTGATTTTGAGTAGGGATGTAACGCCCCAATATTTTAAACAAATATCGGCAGCATAAATTATTATTCTTCAAAAAAAAATTTCTTTAACATAGGGATTTCTTTATTTCAACTCAAATTAAAAAATACTGAGCTTTTATTCAAAGGCAGACCTTGGTTTGATAAGCATTGAGCCAACTTCTCTTGGAAGAGACTGCCTTAATAAAAAAAAAAAAACTTATTTAGCCTTAATAAAATCTAGCATTTTATTGAAATAACTTCAGAGCGATTCTAGTCTTGATACAGATCCCAAGCATACTCGGTCTCTGCCCTTAGTATTCCTCCTGTGTCAAACTGCTCCACCATTGAATCCTGCACATTATGGCAAATTGATCGCCGAAGCAACCGATTTACCAGGGTACAAACGTATCCGTGATTGATAATTCACTCAGTAGAATAAACTTAACCTTACCAACCCCTTACTTTTGTCACGCCCTCAATTTTCAGCATGAATAATAATAATTTTTAAATATTTAAAATCCTCGCAATAATAGAAATAATACCCCAAAAGATATTCAACTCCCAAATTTAGATAAACCTGCTTAACAGTTACAACATTCAAAAAAAAATAAACGATAAAGTGCAATACGATTTCTTTTACAATGATGTTAGGACAACTCTTGAAAATAGCTTTTGACCGCGATGTCCGCATGCACTCCAAACGTTCCATGCCTGCCCTTGTGTTGTACCTGAAATGATAATAGGTTTGAGCAAACACGCGCCCAATAGAGATCTCTATGCTCAAACTATATGGAGATGTGATGAATCATGCACCATGAATGAGTGAGTATAGACAGACACGCCCAAAGCATGAACGATTACCAACGAGCTGCATGCTTTGATAAAAGGATTCTAAGCTTCACCGGAACATCACTAACCGTTTATTCCTCAGACTAGATACATCAATGAATCCATGCCAACCCACCTTAGTCTACAACTAATTTTAAATCATTTTATTACTCTTCGTATGATACTACAATCTTCCTCGTGTCTACAGTCATCATTGTCAAATCCCTTCATTACAAAATCTTTCCTTTTAATCAGATATTTTCGATCAATAATCACTAGGATCACCTCGGGTCTAATTCCCTCGAGCGTAGGGTCACCCCGAGTCTATTCCCTCAATAACCATAATCAGTGGGGTCACCTCGGGTCTAGTTCCCTCGAGCGCAGGGTCACCCCGAGTCTATTCCCTCAATAACAATAATAAGTGGGGTCACCTCGGGTCTAGTTCCCTCGAGCGCAGGGTCACCCCGAGTCTATTCCCTCAATAACGATCACTTGGATCACTTCTCACACTTTTTATAATCGTCATTGTTTCATAATCAATTTCATCATCACTCCATCTATTGTACCACGAAACTTCGATTAACCATTACGTAATTCCACAAATATACATGTTCATGCCTTTTCATTAGTTTACAAATTCGCATCCTACATAATGTACTATGCCCATATATATATAATCCTACAATACTCTATCCATTTGTTATCCACATTCATTCCACTTCTCTTTCATAAACATCAAATCATTCAATCGAATACATAAGCCATTTAATCAGTCACATGGCATTATGAGGCCAACAATCTACCGTATCGCATATAAGGGATTACATATCTCAAAGTAACCTACCAACCCATAGTAGCTATAAGACATACGACCCGCTTATATTGACACTTAAACCTTAAATGACGAACGCCATTGAGAGCTAATAGCTCAACGAATCAATAGGACAAGAGGTCCTATCAGACATGCTCACGTCTATCCATAATACTCACTACGGCACCTCAGATAGCCCACGGTACTCTAAATTAGGTTTATGGTACATTTCCCATCTACAACAAACCTAAGATGACACTTAACGATTGTTTAGAGAGTGGAAATGATCAACGAACCGTCAAAGGATGAGTAACCAAGCTTAGAAATGGTTTAAAGGTGTTTTAGAGGCATTAGAAGTGATCGGAGGTCAAAAAGATGGAGTTGAAACAAAGCTGAAAAACTGTCCTTAAGCCAAAGGTATCGATACCTAGACAAATGGTATCGATACCATTTGACCAAGAAACTTTCCAGACGCAAGGGTATCGATACCTAAGACAAATGGTATCGATAACATATGATTTTCTGGACTTTGAAATGCAAAGGTATCGATACCTGAGCAAATGGTATCGATAACAAACCAGTTCGAACAGATTTTCTGCAGATTTTCGAAACTATTCCCGACAATCAAACCAACAATTTCAAGCACGATCAAAGCACACATTCAACTCATAGGCATATAGGAAGAGCTAGAAATCCCTACCTCGAAGTTGGAGAGCAAACACGCAAAGAGATCGGGCCACGCGAACCCTTGAACTCAACCTTTAAAATACGCCCATAATACTCCTCTCCGAGCCGAACCAGACAAGCTACAAGCTTAATGGCGTGTGAGTAATGTGGAATGGAGGTTGGTTTGAGTGGGTTTTGGTTTGGAGCAAGAGAGAGAGAGAGAGAGGAGAAGTCGGGAGGGAGAGGGAAGCGGACGGGAGGAAGAGAGAGAGGAGATGATTTCTATCTTCTACACACACACACTCCATATACATACTAACATATACACTAATCACACTTGCACTCCTTCAATTTTCAATTCCTTCATTCAAACCCCAAATCATATAAACACATATTTCACAATTTCCTCGTTTACGATATCGAATATACCTTTTAATAATTTCCGAAAATCATGGGTCTCTACAACTTTACAGCTAAGCAGCTTTATCACAATTCATATGAAAATTTCATAATAGAACGACAAGCATTAAATAAATAAATCCATTAGCAAGCCTTTAAATTAATTTCTTTTGAATCTCACATTTCATAATCATACCTGCACCATAGTATCCATCACTTTTTCAAACTCAAAATTCCGTTGAACATATTTCAAATGTTCTGCTACCTTCAATATCACGGGGTATTAGTAGACTATTCACACAATTCTTGGTCCATCAGGCTGCCCTCAAGGTCCTGCTAGGCTACTCTAAATACCTGAGGTCCTGTCAGGCTACCCCTGAGATCCTGATTGGCCACCCTACCAATTCTAGGTCCATCAAGCTGCCCTCAAGGTCCTGCTAGGCTACCCTCAATACCTAAGGTCCTGCCAAGCTACCCCTGAGGTCCTGCTTGGCCACCCTAGCTACACCGGGTCTTTCAGACTACCCTCAAGGTCTTGCCAGGCTATCCTCAATACCTGAGGTCCTGCTAGGCTATCCCTGAGGTCCTGCTAAGCCCACAACTTTCATCTATTTTTCCTTTTTCATTAACCATAACAACGTCGACATAATTTCTCATTGAAATCACCAAACGAATCTAAGTTCGACCCAACAATACAACAATCATGAATCCATAATAACATAATCAGTAAACATGATATATTTTAATGAGAAAGCAAACATAGCAATTGGTACTGTGCGAGTAAGTAAAGCACGTAGAGTTTCATAATTGGGCCAATGCCCTTAATTTATTAAATAAATGAGAAATTTTATCAAACAAATAATTTAACTAGTAATCCTTCATCATTCTATTTATTTATTATAAGAATCATATTCAATTAACACTAAACCAAGGCAACTCAATTATTTTCATTATTGTTCATATATAACATGTAAGTTAAAACCACCCAAACGCATCTCTTGGGGCCAAAATTATAAATTCAAGAAGTCTAGGGGGATAACTGTAATTGTTGTGCCATTTGTTTTAAAACTTCCAACTGGTGAACAATTCCAAAAACGTGATTAGCAATCACGGTTGATAACAGAGCAGTGTCTTCTCGGAAAAATCTGGGTTTCGTTCGTTCAATTTCAATTTCGAATCTTTTCGATTCTAATAATAAAAACTAACCTCTTAGTACATTAATATACTTAGGGAGAGGTAGGAGAAAGATTATAATATCTTTAATCCAGACAAAACGATTTGGTAGAGTCCGGTAGGTTTTTGTTTGGCGGCGAAAGATCGGTATTCTAGCAGCAACTTTGGACTGGAATAACTTGACCAAACCTCTGCCGTTTTGGACGATTCTTGTGTCTAACGCGAAGATCTTGAAACGCTCTACAACTTTTGTGAAGAAGTCAAAGCCCGAAAACCATTTGAACTAGGAGAAAAGTGGGGGTTTTCATAAGTCCTGTTTGCTGTCTGGAAACAGAAATCCGAAAATTTCACTGATCTTTGGATAGCGATAACTCTATCAATCGTTGACCGTTTTGGGTGATTCTTGGGTCGAAATCGAAGCTCTCGACGCCCTCTACAACATTCGTGAAGAAACTTAGGCCTAAAAATGACAGCAACTGGGAAGAAACAGACCGTGAACAGAGGGACGTGATATGGACGAAAATTGAAAGGATGTGATCCATCTTTTCTTGTTTCTGTTTTTGCAGTGGACTAGGAGTAATATAGAGGGAGTAGTGGAGGAAGGTAGGAGAGTGGGACGTTATAGAGATTAGAGAGATGTATAATTTAGGAAGAGTTTGAAAGGGAGTGGATAAGTTAAAAGATAGAGATAGAGGGAGAGATAGGTGGGGGATGGGTATCTAAATCTCATAAATTGTGGGATGGTTACTAATATCTATTTTATAGATATATAGACACACTTATACATAGTTACAAGCTAATTAATAATATATATGCTAAACTAATTTTAAATACCAAAAATTAATCTAAGTTTTAGTTTAATCAAATTACACTTTTAAATAATTAATCGATTACTATAGACTATTTGATTAAAAATAATTTCTTTATTCGAAAAAAAAAATAGGGCAAAAATTCGGGTCGTTACAAGGGATGCAAATGATCCAAACCGAGTCGAGCTTAACTGTGTTCAAGCTTGTTTATTACTTAAAATTTTAATGAACTCGAGCTTGCGCTCAGTGAAAACTTAAAAAGCCAAACTCGAGCCGATCGGGTCTTGGCTTGACTCAAGCTCGAGCTTTTGCATCAAGGTATCAAAATGCTAATTGTGGTAATTAACGTAAAAAGTCTATCACGTCTTGGCTTGCGAGCCAATTCGAGCTGAGCCTCTACTGGCTTGTGCTGGGCTTGACAACGAAACGAGCCTAGAATTTGAGCTAGAGTTTACTTATTTATGTCTCGAGTCGAACCCGAACAAGCTTTTACCGAGCCAAGTCTCGAGTGGCTCTTTTCGTTTGCAGTCCTGATTTTGAGTTTAATTCACAACTTTGTCCAGAACTCAAACACAGTGGGAATAGCTGTATTGGTGAACTAACAGACACACCAAAAAAAAGGCCCAACTTTTTGTGCGAGTATCACAATCCACTGCTTTTCTTCCTTTGGGCTGTTTGGGCTCAAATGTTTCTGGGCCATTTGATTCATATTTGTCACTTGCCCAACTTGTCTTGGCACATTGTTGTATAAACGATCCGTATTAGTATTCTGTTTTCAAATGTATTGCTGTTTTAGTTCCATCTTTAGTGATATCAAACATTTCCTTGAGGTTCATGTCAAAAAAAAAAAAAAAAATTTCCTTGAGGTGATATTGAAGTATTTATTTGTATTACAGCCAAAACAAAAAAAAAAAATCAAGAAAAAAGAACGATGGATGTGGCGGTGTCATCGACTAATTAAGAAGTCCGAATCTGATGAAAAAAAGCATATATTTAAGAAGCCCGAAAATAGAATTTGGTATTGCGATATTGCTGGCAATCTTATTGAAGTATGTCACATTTGAACCCGGTATTATTAATTCTACTTTTTGTTCACACCCTCCATTCAAAGGATTATATATAATGAGTTATAATGAGCTGAATACCAATAAAGAAAAAAGGAAAATATATTGTTCAAACTTTGAAGTTGTCCCGGAAAAATAAAATAAATAAAAAAGAACCCGCAAAAGTATGAGACCCACCAATTTATTGTCCAGCAAATTATTCAAATATATTTCGAAGTAAGAGTATCATTTAATTTGTCAAAAATGGGACCGGCGATACTAGCTTAGCCAACCAAATCTTTCGATGAAATGGGGCCCTGACTATTTTTCAATAACTAACCTATCAAATTTCTTTTCACGTTTTTATTACTCAGGTGTATTGGCAATCTCACGCGCACCTCGGCTAATATGGAGGGTCGACCAATCCCACATTCTACTTATCGGGTTCCAACTAAAATCAAATCAAAGCTCCTTATGAACTATCTCAAAGGAGTTAATAGGTTTCAAACCTGACATCTTAAAAGAAAGCAAACACGTAAGTCTCATGCCTCGACCGTTAAGCAAATCCATTCGGGTTAATTTGCCCAACGTTGACTATTGTTACCTTTGAATTCGGAGTATTAGATACCGTTGACAATTGTTAATTTGGGTTTAAATTTCTCTTACATGACCGTTTGGAATGAGCAATTCCATGTGCAGTGGGCGGAGGATCAGTCGCACACTCTCGCAATAAAAATAAATAAATCAATGGGCTCTTGTTAATTAACTCCAAAACGTGCATTATGTAAACTAAAATAAGTATTAATTACTAGTAGTATGTAATTTCACTTGCTAATTATGAAAATCGCATCTTATTGCACCATAAGTTGTTCTATATAGTAACGGTAACTTGTAGAGGTACCGGGTAGTGTCCCACTGGGTTGCACCGCATTCAGGGCCGGACTGATTTTTCAGGGCCTCTAAGGCAAAAATTAACTACTACTCTATTCGTTTCAAATTTTTGGCCATCTTCAATTTTACGTATAATTTTTAATGGTCTATATATCTCAATGTATATTGTTTAAAATATGCAATATGGATATTATTTGATAGATTTCAATTATTTTAATAAAATAATATTTTAATTTCAATTATTTTCATAAAACAATGTTTTTAAAAATATAAAAATAATATAAATTGAGAAATATAGGCCATTGAAAATTATACATAAAACCGTAGAAAATAAAGAATTTGGGATGGAGGGAGTATTAGATTGTTTTTGTTAGACTGTTAGAAATTAGGCCATGTTTCGCTAAGGGTTCTTAAAAAATAAGTACTTATTTACAAAATTTAAATTTAAAAATCATGTATTGACGAAAATTAATTTTTTTTTGCACCGTTCAAAAGATCTCAACAAGATCTATCAAACAAGATCCAGATTCACAAGAAATTATTTCAGTAAGTATATTATTTTTAAGCTTAAAAATTGTAAATAAGTACTTATTTTTAAGAACCTTACGGAACACAACCTAAGGGTACCAAAATAGGAGGGTCCTTAAAATTTGAAAAAAAAAACTGGCCTAAAGTGGCTGCTTCTGCGGCTTTAGTTCATGTCCGGTTCTGACCTCATTATCAGTTAGCATTCAGAGAAATACTTAAAAAACAGTCAATGATTTGGATCAATCATTTGTATGAGATCTCGAAGTTAGCCCCACAATTGCTCAATACTCCATCGGTTCTCTCTTGGTCAGTCTCCGTAGTGTTTTCATTGACCAATAGCCAATAGGTCAACTCCCTTGGCGAATGTAAATAAATACTCCCTCCGTCCCAATTTACTATCTAGTCTAGTGTCGGAATGCCAAACATATTATACAGTAATTTTCTATTTTTTCATTTATTTTACATGATCCTTAAATCTGAAATAAAAAAAATAAAAGATTGGATCGAGTACGTACACATGTCGATTGAGCTAATTTTTCACGGATCCACTCAACTGTTTTTATAAAATTATCAAACGGCTCGGATCATCCGTGCAGGACCACGAGTAGGTCTTGCGTGCCTGTTGGTACCCATCGGTAGGGGTTTGGTCGGTGCAAGTACCTAGCTCGGCTCAATCCGTAGCAGGGCAAAAGCAAGTATGAGAGAAGTGTCCTAGTACGAACCCTACGTATAGATATATTGTATTAGCTGGGATGTTTTTGGTAGTGAAAAATTTGTAGATTTTTATTTGTAGTTGAAAAGTTGTTAGGTATTTTCAGTAGTAAAATAGCTGTTGAGAAATATCAAGTTGTTTCCGATAGTAAAAAAGTTTTTCTGGGTATGTGAGTGAAAAAGTTGTTGAGTTGATAAAAATTTTTTTGATAGTGGAAACCAGTTGGTGAAATGCGTTAAGTTATTAGTATTTTTTGTTAATAAAAATGAAATGATAAAATACATTAAATTTTGGGCGCCGCTATTCGCAGCCCTTTATTTTCTCCCATAGCCCACTACATTTCGGTAAATGGTTGTTGAAAATCATAAATAACATTTCAGTAAATTGTTGTTGAAAACAAGATTATATTTCGGTAACTACATGTCGAAAATATGTTCAACTTTCGGTAAACAACTGCCGAACATATATTTTCGGTAAATATCTGTTGAAAAAAATATTATATTTTGGTAATTGGATGCTGAAAATATATCTTAATTTCGGTAACTAACTGTCGAGTATAATTGGAAATTTTTAACGGATTATGGAAGAAAATAGAGGGCTGCGAATAACGGCGCCCTAAATTTTTTGTGATTTTTGTCGGTGGAAACCGGATCTAAATTTATGCTACTACAAAATTACACTATATGTCTCCTGTATTGTAGGAGTGGTACGGAGTATTAAATTAAATTTAAATGTTCACTGCAAAAGCACAGCAACGGGCTAATAAATTAGTACGGAGTAGTAAATACCACTACCTGGCTTCTCAGATGATGGCAACTATTCATGAAATTCCATGGGAAAAATATGGAGAATAAAATCTGTACCTTCATGGCTTCATGCATGAACTGTCATTAGCTTACGCTGTATGGTCTTTCCACCCACCTAACACATACTCCCCGCCCGTCCGTTCATTTTTGTTGGTCCATTTTCAGTATTTATGTCATGTTTTAAATTGTTTATATATCTTTCAATCAATAACAGATTTCATGATTTTGAACATTTTGTATAATGGAATTAATAATTTAGGTTTATAAATAAGATTTATATATATATTTTTGCATATTTTTTAGAGATTTGAATTGAAAGATGTGTACTCCAATTTTGTAAGGTGTGTGAAATAATGGCGAAAATGAATGAACAAACAAACACGGAGGGTGGTAGTATGCAATTAGAGGAATCGATATGGTACATGAAATCTGGATCACGAAAAGGTCCACAAAAGATAAATAAACGGTGGATCCAAACCGTTCATTTCTCTTTCATGAACCATTTCATAGATACTTTTCATGTATTCTGACATTTTCGATACAATTAATTAAATTGTTTTCTTTTGACCCGTTTTGATTGGGGTTGGGCCATGTTAGCTGTTACATCTCATTGCTTTCTAGTCTCTGAGTTGTCATCCTCATCGTATTAATGCATAGACTATGTTTGCTGTTCATTAAAGGAATGGTAACATGGAGTAGTAGGCAAGGCTAAAATAGTCAGAATAATAAAAAATGTGTTCTGAATATATCATCCAAGATTTTAAACATAATTGGATCCAGAATACCATCACGATGCGAAATCCGCTCCGGTTGGCATATCAAATTGTGATATTAGGAAAATAAACCACATCTTCCAACGGATGGATGGATACCTTGCAAGCCCATTTAACAAAATAATCAATCCCGGTCAAACCTTGAATCTCACACAAAAGCTGAGTCACAATGGCTTTGATATCTCAACATAATTTTTCACAAACCGAATGGAATAAAACCGTAGTGTTGCTTAGCGCAAGGAGGTGGCAATTTTGTCTATTCATGCGCACGCAGGGAAAACGAGAATGCAAAATTAGAATCGAAAAAGCTTCTAAACGGGTGATGTTCAGATTGCGGCTAAAAATTGTGGAGAACACATTTTACAAAAAGACATTCTAGAAGTTGGCTCCCAAACACAGAATAGAGAATTACGGAGTATTCCACAATGCAAAAAAAAAAAAAAAAAGGAAAAGAAATCACTATATAGCTAGCTTTGTTCATTTTGGAGTCTCCAAATCCCTGGACACGGCTTCGAATAAATTTTTTTTTCTATCTTTTTCTACTTATTACTCCGAAAAACCTCCATCGAAAGGCTCATGAAAACTCTTTGCTACTAGCTAGGCAGGTCCGTGGTGTGTTTTTCCAATATCAGCAATATTTTTGTCCCAACTTTGCCACTTGCTAATTTTTTCCTTGAATATGGCCCACTTGCTGATTTAATTAACACAAGAGAATCTTGGCAACTTGATAACAGGATTCAAATCCTTGGCAAGTCCATGCTTTTAGGAGTAGTAAACTGTTGGGTCAAGGTCTTCTTAAGAAAACAAAAAAAAATGTAGGGTTCTAGAATAGAGAAATGAAAATCACCCAAGTGGTCCTTACTTACTTAGAATTTATTACTCCTATTTATTTAATTATTAATTTTCAAACGGTCCTTAGTGATGTACTGGTCAGATTCATTTACCATTAATTGGTGTTCCCAAACAGGTAGGATTTCGAACTGGGTCGGGGATGTTCCCCAGAAATTATTGAGTCGAAATTAATAATGTCTTCTCCTCCATGGCTGAGAACATGCCTACTCTCGCAAGTGAGGCCGGTTTTCGCTTAATAATCCTATAGGATTTTAAACTTTTTTCGCATTTGTTAATTTTGGTAAATCTTTTTTATGGGTTATTAGTTCGTCGATGATCAAAATTTGAGAAGTAGAAAATTATGTTCGAAAGTAAATTTTATTCGATTAAAAACAAAAAAATAGTTCAAAATCAAACTGTTTTGGATCAGTACTTCTCATAAATTTAAAAGGGGAATGAAAACATTTGCTATGGGACCATTAATTTTGAGGTTATGTTGATAACGTTGCATCCTTTGAAAGGAGTAACATATATGATGCATGGCTGGCCGATGGTTGGATTTGCCTATATATAATATAGGAGTAATAATTTAACGGTCTCGCTATTGTTAGCCCACTGAGCTGACGAAAAGCACACTAGAAGACAAGAAAAACACGTATTTCTGTGTACTTTTTATACATTTTAATACATATTCACACACTTGCTATTGTCAGCCCATTGGGCTGATTTTAAAATTTTTCATAATTTAATAATCATATACCAAAACATAGTTAATTAAGAGAGAAAAAAAAAAACAATTCAAATTCAACGGCTCCAAATTAAACTGCACATGCATGCAATTAATATGGTCATTGATTAATTCAAAAGGAAAAGGTTACGGTCTGGGTTTACTGTTCATTATTATATAGATATATTAATGCAGCTGCAAATTAGTGTTAACTTCGTCTTATTCCTTTAATAAGGAAAAAAATGTGTGTATATATTAGTATATAAATTGCCCTCGGTGACAACTTTAAACATCAAATAAACAAACATGTACTGTAAATTGCAATGAAGCTAACAGGCTGATGTACAGATGTAGATATATCGACCATTGGACAGGACCATCACTGGGCTTTGAATAACGGGGTTTTCTCTTTTTCTTTTAATTTTTTTTTAAAAAAAAATTGTCTATGTCAAAGGTTAGTCCTTGTAAATGTTGATGGGATATTTCTCCTAGGATTCGTAAAATAAAAGGGAAAATGGAGAAAGATATGAGAATAAAATTGTATTAGCACATTAGAAGTTATAGACAAGAGGAGTTGTTGAACTTTTGACTCTTTTTTCTCTTGACATCCTTTTTTTGTTTTACAAAAGTGAGAAGTTGTATTAATGTATGAGTAGCTAGGGGCGGAGTCAGGAATTTTGATTTGTGGGGTCAAAAATTAGATTCATATGCACTTAAAACAAGTTGGGGTAGTTTAGAGAATTTTTATGGGGTCAAAATAGCTAAATTATACATATTCCAATGAAAATTCGGGGTCAAATTAGTAAAAATAGGGTAAAATTTATACCTATCCCAAAGGAAATTTGGCAACTAGTAGAGTCGGCCGTTGTCCCTTGTATCCATGTGCCTTCGCCCCTGAGAGTAGCGGCACTTACAATACGGAATTCATCACTAATATCTTGGACAAAGCCAAATTAATTATCTAATTGCTACAAAACGAGATAAGTACAAGACAGTTGATGTCTTTAACCTCAACGGCGCTGCTATGTCAAAGATCTCTTGGCTATATGGGCATGAAATTTAAGGGGATTGCTTTCAATACAAGCCCCGTACCGTTTACTTCTTTATTTTTTGAACCCACGCCTTCACACGTCCCCGCACTCCATGCTAAGGGACCGTTAATGTTGAGGTTATGTTGATAACGCTCCACCATTTAAAAGTAAATAAATATGCACGGTTGACCCAAGATAATTGGATTTGGCTACACTTGGTTAAATTAAAGAAACATACCAAAACATACTTTAATTGAAAACCCAAAAAAAATAAAATAAAAAGACACTTTAAATTCAACGGCTCCAAATTAATCTGCACATGCAACTTATGGTAATTAATAGTACTAAATAAGAAAAGGGTCCGATAGAAATAAGGATAGAGAAAAAAAAATTGCAGTTTATGACAGCTAATTTTTATTAATGTCTTGTTCGTTTCCCTTTTTGAAAAAAAAAAAATTCAACTCAAAAAATACTTATTACCTTTATTTTTAATTATTACTCTCCACTCATTACTTCTATTTTCAATCATTATTCTCATTTCTCTCTCTATTTCTCTCCACTTGTTACCCCTACTTCCAATCATTATTCTCATAGTAAAAAATTTCTCAAAAACTCATCCAAATACAGCATAAAGCATATTCAATAAACTTTCATTCATTAGGGTAGCTTTGTCGA
Organism: Rhododendron vialii; assembly: GCF_030253575.1. Taxonomy (NCBI): domain Eukaryota; kingdom Viridiplantae; phylum Streptophyta; class Magnoliopsida; order Ericales; family Ericaceae; genus Rhododendron; species Rhododendron vialii. The sequence goes on along the minus strand of NC_080569.1, from coordinate 25,275,084 downwards.
CAATACGTACGTGGTATGACCAAGAGAAATGGAGAAGACATTGCATTGCAAGCCCCAAAATAAGGTGTTCTATGGTGGAAAATGGCTATCTTTTCATTACATTTTGACAATAAAATTCAAGTAAGGCCCCGTTCCGTTAATATTCTTATTTTTTAAGTACTTATTTTTCGCTTTACAAGACATGTAATTCTTTCACAATACATTACCTTTTTTTAATTCAAAAAATAAATATTTTAGTTAGCGAAACAGAGCCTAAATATGACAAATTTGTTTTTCCCTGTCACGATCTAATGTGTACCAAATTGTGGTGCATGCCACTTAGAAAAACATTTCAGAACTTATTATGCAGAGACTTACGCGAACAATTTGCAAATTATACAGCAGTACACAATATATGATGTAGGACAAAATTGGAGAGTTTCTATATTTTATTTTAATTTATTGCTTTATAATAAGTTTTTTACTAGGAATATTCTCGTTTAGGTTAGAATTATTACCTTTCCGTATTCGGTTTGATTTTAATTTTCCAACTTTATTAGGATTCTTGGTCTACAAAAATTAGGAATTTATTTTAATTAATTAAGAATTATATTTTCTTTAATGCAACTTGTTTTAGCATTATTTAAGATTTCTTTTTCAGTAAGATTTCTAGGGTTAGGGTCTTATAAAAAGGGTTATAACCTATTCAATTATTCAGTTTTTTTCCATCAATAATAGTCATAGTTTCTTTCTATTTTTCTTATGCTTACTTTGCTCGTGGACTCGAGTATCTATATCATTTGGAATAGTACGCATACAATTCTCTTGTGAATTCCGCTGCATCAATATACTAGAATAGGAAGATTACTTTTAATCAAAGTTTGCATTCGTCAACATTTAGGGTGTGTTTCTACTAAATTAAATGGACTCGTGCTTTCCTGAATTTCTAGGTATATATCATTCTCCTCACATAAATCAACTAAAATATTATTCAGCGAAAATAAACTGAGTCATTAACTTGTAATTCATTATGTTTAGCGAAACGCAACCCTTATATTCCGCTGCAAAATTAGATGGGCCATAAGTGACTTTTTTCCAGAGCTGCATTAATGGATAACAACAATTTTAAAACCACAAACAAGTCCCTAAACACTTGCACAAATTCACTCGCATCACATATGAAACCCCACACACATTGAGATGTATAATGTGTGTGGGCTTCACATGTGACGGAAGTGAGTTTGTGTGTGTGGTTGTAGTTTAACTCACGGGACCGAGGGTTGACTTCACCCTTGTTATATGTAGATGGTTGACTTCACCCTTGTTATATGTAGAGGGTTGACTCACGCGATCCATTACGTCCGGGGATCAAGTGGGAACACAGAAGGAAGTGCCCGTTGCGGCCCATGGCGGCCGTCCACCTTCGTTGACTTTGTACATTCAGTCAACCCCACCGTGTTTGAAGAAAGGGGAATCTAGTTCTTGTACTATCAAGTGGGATCAAGGCTTCATTCTTGTTTGACTCTTTTTTTTTTAAAGTTTTTTTTCCCTTCTATTTTTGTACAGTACTTTTCGCAACTTTTTGTTTATAGGAGTAGTTTTTCATCGAAATTTTTGAAGTCAATCTTTCGTCTCGACAAGAAAAATCATCAGAAAAGTACAAAAATGGGAAGCGCTGTTGAAAAAATTTCATTCATGGAAGATAGTATTTTAGGGAAAAAAGGACAGTTGTTTGGTATAGTATTTTTTTCATCTTTAGTGAATTTTTTTGTTCATGATTTTTACTTTTTAGACTTCTTCGTCGTGATGGATCATTAATCCAAAAAAATATGACGTGAATCTAAAAAAAAAATGAAAGGCTAACATGACATACAAAATGAAAAAGTTAAGTGAATGGAAAGTCTTCCATTGCCACGTAGTATTCCTACCCCCTTCTATGGGGACTGATGAAATGGGTGCCGATGGTGCACATACGGTGTGTGAGGTCTACACAAATGATCCAAGCCATTCAAAAAATTTAAAATAATTTTTTGAATGGCCTCGCTCAAAATCAGTTCAATTGGATATTTATAAGCCTTTGATCTAAACTTTTATTTTTTATTTAAAATTCAGGATCCTAATTTTTGAAAGAAAATTTGAAAAATTAGATCAAATACTTATGAATATCCAATTAAGCTCATTTTTTAAAAAACCCATCCTATGGTTCCTTGGAGTATATCATTGAGTGAGGCCAAGGCTTGTGAGTTTATGATATCAGGGTCCCGAAGGAGGGACATCTCAAAGGTGAGTCAGACATCTATTCCCATAGATGAAAATAAAATATGATCAAGTACCTTTTGGACCATCATGGATTAGAGGACAAACTGACGTGGCATTTTACTAAACATGCGTAAGATTTTTTTGGTGCCGGGTGGTATATCCCACGTGGTACCCGCTCGGCACATTCGGATTGTCCAATACACTTTTGGACGGCTCGGATTGAAACCCTCTCTCTCCTCTCACTCTAACACTTTCTCTCTTATTTTTTTTTCTCCAAATCCGAGCCGTCCAAAAACGCAATGGACGGCTCGGATGGGCCGAGCGGGCACCATGTGGTACCCACTCGGCACTGACATTTATTCCTAAACATGCAGATTATGTGGTTTGATTGCATATCATCTACTAATTATGGAATAGAGCAATGCTAGGTACCCAAATACCCCGAAATCATCCCTAACAGATATTTCTTACCGCTAATAAAAGTCTATTAACGGTCATAAATACTTTTAAAAGTCTGTTCGAAATGATTTCGAGATATATCTTTCGGGTACCTAGCATTAGCAAGGGCTGCCTAACAGAGGCGAAAGTATCAGTGACAGTGAGCCTTCATCTGGCAATGAGCCTTCCCTTTAAGCTGGACCTTTTTGGTGGGACAATGCATACCGGGAAAGGTCAATGACTTTGCTTGGCGAGCTTGTGGTAACACCTTGCCTACAAATGCAAATCTATTTTTTTTTGTTGCAACGGAATAGACAAATGCAAATCTATGAGATGGGAAGATACGCGAAGAACATATTTGCTTGTCTCTTTTGTTGGAGTAATAAAAAAGAGGTCGAAACACTATATATATATATATATATATATATATATATATATATATATATATATATCGGGACGGTTCAAGGGACACCCAAAAAAACACATCATAGTTCCTGATCAAATTTTGATGATCTGAGCCGCTCAAATTGATCAGAACATGATTTTAAGGAAACTCGCGAGAAATTAGCAAAAAAATGACCGGAAAGGACTTGATCCGAACAATTTTGAACAGTTTTTTATTGAACGGTTCAAATAAAAACTGCTCAAATCAAGCCTTTTCCAGTCATTTTTTTGCTAATTTCTCGCGAGTACCTTTAAAATCACATTCTGCACATATTGAACGGTTCGGATCATAAAAATTTGATCGGAAACTATGAAATTGAGATTTGGGGTGTTTTTTTAGGTGTCTCTTGAACCGCCTCGTATATATACGGGATATCCGGTCTTTATTCATCACCAAAAACGCAAAATCCGTCGTTAAAGCTTTTAGCGACGATAAAATTCCATCACCCAACTTTGTAGTCTTTTGTTTCATGCGAAAGGGGTATCACCAATCGTCGACGATATTTTTCGTCGGCAATGTGTTGAAGGCAATACGGTGACGAAATACCAATTCCTCGCCAAAAGGTACCATTTGGAAACGAAATCTGAATTTCGTCATGATTGACCGTTTTTGTTGTAGTGTTAAACAATACAGCACATTATTAGAGGCGTACCATACTTTTGCTAAAGAGGTGTATGGGATGTAGCCATGTTTCAGAAAGTGTTGAAGTGTGCTGGAGCTAACATTTTTGGATTGGCTTTGCAACGTCCCTAGCTAAAACTTTTCAAGATGATCCAGTGCCTACCGCATTGATGATCTGTTGACATTTTGTAGAATAACAGAGATGAGTTTTGGCAAAATGAAACCAATAGAAGTCCGCGACAAATTGTTCGAAGTGGTAGGGAAATTCTTGCAGCCTTTCGGCAGGCCAACGTAGAGGAAACTTCCGATGGAAAGGGGAGTGGCATTTTCTTGAAGGTGTCACCTCCGAGGGCAGGGTGTTCAAGGTCAACTTTCGTAGACATGATGTTTGGAAGGATGTGGCCCCACAATTTATCACGGCTTTCTTTGTTGTGGACAATCCATCGTATCAACGAAATCGCTTCTTGTATGTAAAAAAAATCAAATCGAGCAAATCTAAATTCATTGTTTGGCCACCTTCTGACATCAAATGCATAGTATTCATCTGATCATTTGCCGCCCTCCTCCAATCGAAGAGCTCATGTTGGTATTTGGTAATTAGGTCATGTTAGTTGATTCAACACCCAATTAACTAATATATGTCATGTTGATCAAATCAAACCGTTTGAAGATGTCAACACAGCAGTTGGGGTTCTAATTGCGGATGTGACCCGGCTAAAGCAAGAGTTTGAAGATACAAGAGTGAGTTTTATTCGAAGGATTGGCAATTCGGCGGCGCATGTTGTGGCCAAAGATGCTGTGAGAGGGAGTGGGATTCGTTCGTGGGAATTCTATCCCCCCCCTTGGCTTTTTTCATCCATCATGTGAGGATGAGAGCCCTTCTTGATGTATTTGATTTTATTTCCCTGAGATTAATAAAATCTATCCTAAACTTTGGCATAAAAAAAAAAAGAACTGGAAAGTTTGACTAGTTGGACCTACAGTTTAATGGTTGCTTATAAACTAACCACTCAATCGATTGGCTAAATACTTAATTAAACCAATCGGTCCACTTTAGTCAACTGTATCGATCTTCATTGATACTAAAACTATCAACCATCATCACTGTAAACTACCGATGAGTCCATAGTGATCAATTCAAATGGTTTGATCAATTGGTTTAACTGTTAATTAAATCAATCGGTCCACTCTAGCCAGTTGTATCAATCATCACTGATAAGTGTCGATCACTATCACTATTAACTGTATGATTTGTGAATAATGCCATTTTGATCGATTCAAATGATTTGACGGACTGCTTTGACTATTATCTAAATTAGTAAGTAGGTTAAGTACTCCATTATAATCATCTAGCCGTCAATGCGACACTAATCTACTCTACTAACTAATCTTTATTAACCACCACTAATAATCATCCCCATGTGAGTCACCATGGCATGTCGATTGAATTAACTGATTCCATAAGTGTTACATATTTTAATCTAATTGAATAGTCTAATTTTATTAATTATTAATCTTAATTAATTCAATTGAATGGTCTAATATTTACTAAGAAATCTGTGCTAAAATTATTAATTTTTAGATAATTGTTAATCCGTTATTCATGAGTGAAAATTTTTGAACTAGATTTATATTTTCGCCCTAATTTTTAGGTTTTCAAACGGCTTAGGAAAAGACAAAAAGAAGGGTGGACATAATATTTACAAATTTCAAAATCTAAAAATAGAACTTAAAAAATTATGGGTGACCTTTCTACCTTTCTTCCTAGTAGTGTGTCTAAAGAATTATCTTTGCAATTGCAAATGGGAAGTACAGATTGGTAAGTATGGTCAAAGTAAGTAGTGCATAAATTAGTTTCTGTGGTAGATAAAATGACAAGGATTTTTGATGAAAAAAAATGTCAAAACCATCTTTTTTTAAGGAAAAAATACATCTTACTTTTTGTGGGATTTTTTTTTTTTTTAAACGGCGAACTTTTTGTGGGATTTTTTAGTGTAACTGTTGTAATTGAACTACTTTACAATTTAAGAGTAGATATTTTGTTGGGAATGAATGCCCTAAAACCAATATGGAATTTAAGGTCTATATTTTGTAGGGCATCAACGCCCAAAAACCACTATGGCGTATCATGAAAAAAACTAATATATGTATAAAGGAATCGAGAGAAATCTTTTTTCTTGTCTTATTTTGAGGATTCAGCTTCTCTGTAGCCTAGGTTTGGACCGAAGAATCCATGAAGCATCATAAAAAATCTTTTGTCTTACATGTAAAAATATGTCAATGAATCTTAATTATTAAAAATAGTTTTGGATGGTCATGGCAGCAGTCTAAACACAGCCAGCAAAGAGAATGGTTAATGACTGCAGATGGTAGCAATCCAAACACAGACCGCGGATAAGCCAAAACGAAAAGTCTACGGTTTCTGACCCCAAAATCCTAATCGGATCCCGACGTCTTGCTGGGCACATTTCGGCCACCGGACGGTCGATCCGAGCCGTTCAAAAATTCTTTAAAAAAAAACCGTGTGGGCTTGTGCAAGAATCAATGGCATCTGATGTGTATAGGTGCTCGATCCAAACACTCATATACAAAAACATGGAGTGTTTGGATCGAGCACCTACACACATCGGATGATGTTGATTCTCGCATAGGCCCACTCGGTTTTTTTTTAAAATTTTTGGACGGCTCGAATTGGCCGTCTGGTGATCGAAGTGTGTCCAGCGGGGCGTCGGGATCCGATCGGGATCCCTTTTGGTCTGGAACTGTAGCACCACTTAAGCCAAAAACTTACTTTTTACAATTTCAAGGTGTCTGCATTTTCTTGAACTTAATTTAAATTTAACTTAAATCTCAAAGTTTTGTCCTTATTTGAATTTTTTTTGTATTTGTTAATTTTGTCCCAAAGTTTTATAGGTTATTGATTCGTCTCGACGAGAGAAATCAATAACCCACAAAAGTTTGGTACAAAACAAACAAATACGAAAAAAATTAAATAAAAATAAAACTCGTAGATTAAAGTTAAATTCAAGAGAATGCAATAGTATAGTATTAAAGAAAGCTAGAGAGAGAATCCGGGGTGAAAGACTGAGAGGGTTCCCGAACCCACACCCTGCCACCGCCCCCTTCCCTACTTCCCTCCTCCTTATTTCCCCCTCTTTTTTCTCTTCTGTTCCTTCTTCCTCTCCTTAATCCTCCTCAGTCCGGACACTCTTTTCTCTTCTTTCTTCTCCTACTTCCATGACTGTAAAATGGTTGAGACTTTGTCCTTAGAGAGGGTGGGAGTTCCTTCCCCCCCCCCCCCCCCCCATTTCTCATATTACCCCCTCCCCTCCCTCCCGTTCTCCTGCTCCTCCCTCCTTCCATTTAGTTTTTTTTTTTCTTCTTTTTTCTTCTTTATTTCCTTTTGTTTCTTTTCTGTTAGAATTTTTTTTTCGTTTTTTTCCTCTTTATTTCCTTTAGATTCCTTCCACTTTGAATCATTTTTTATTATTTTAATAATCTTTTCTATTTTCTTTATTTGTTTCTTTTCCCATTTACCTCCCTTCTTTATTTTTTTTTGGTTAACTCAAATTCTATTTTCAATTAAAATTGACTTTATACTTAATAAATTTATATTATTTTAATAAGTTAATTAGTCTTAACAATGAATAATAAAAATAACTTGTAATGAACAATAATAAATTGAAATAAAATTTCATTTTATTATAATTGAGTACATATTGTCAAAACATGAAAATACATAAAAACACAAATTTTAATCAATATCTCCTCCAAATGCTGCTCCCGACGTGCTTATACACATTACTTCGTACCACAATAGCAAACATGTTTCATAACTGGCAGCCCATCCTTTAGCTTCATCCGATGAATTCTCCTCCCACCATGTTGGGATGGGTGGTACAGGGTAATGAGGTTCTAAGAAAATTTGCACAAAGTGATTGTTGTTAACACGGATAATAGCAATTTCCCGACAGTATTCGACTGAAACTGGAGGGGACCTCAATGGCAAATGAGTAAAACAACCGTAAACATCCTCATCAAATGTATGCAGTACAAGGTTGTACCTTGTTGCGATGACAACTCCCAAAGTCATAGCCTCCATCCAATGAGCCTCTATCCAATGATCCTTTGGTGCTGTAGGCTCGAACCAATTCAGTAAAATTAGTAGACGATTTTCCCAATCATGTACTGGATAAATCACACTGTATAGATAATAATTTTGTCAAATTTCTTCAATAAGCTCCTCTCGTACTCAACTCCAATCATTTTCACTATACCCGATTAGTGCAGCTATCGCCCTGAATCCACAATGACCATCACCAAGCACGTCAACAGTGTGGGAAATATAACGCTGATAAACCTGAGGTAATCGTTGAATGTAGCGATCAGTGATGGATGGAACTATAAATTGAGTGTTGCAAACCCCCGAACCCCTCTCACGTCTCCCTCTCTCACTCACTCGCGATGTTGCAGTCCTTGATCCTGAAGTGGATGCTTCTGAGAAAGAAGGTATGCGACGTGTACTTTGCTCATCTCTACCTGTAGGTTGACCTCTATGTTCTGTGTTGTACGATGGAGGTCGAACTGCGCTACGAGATGGATCTGCCATATCGATAATCCTGTCTATGATATGCTCTCGCATAGGTGGATCCATCCCATCTAATATCTCAACGACCTGAGATGTCTTGTCAGATCGTGCTCCCTCCTCATTAAACTCGGTTGCGTGCATAGACAACCTAGTCCAATGAGCATGGATACTCCATAGCGGAATTGGAGTGGAAATGGAACGATAATATGCAAAATCGTGCATGCATGGCAATACGTGTGTGATTTTGATCGTACAGTTGCAATAGCCAACAATGTGGGGATACTTCTAAAGCGGTTTCTAACTGATCATGTATGAACTCCATTGCCTCTAATGAAATTCGACACCTTACCTGATCAAAAATGTCGTCACGTAATTGTTTGTGGCGTGGAATGTTCAATGATTTCTCGAACACTTCTTAATTTCCCCGAACTGATTTTTCAACATCTTTTCTATTTTATCAAAAGGTGTTTGTAGCGATGACATGGTATCCTCCAAATATAGCTTTAGCCTCGCATGTGCAGACTCTGTCCTGTAATAGAATAATGCACTATGTTTAAATAGGAAAGTATCAAAAAGTATTTCCTAGTGTAGTAGAGAAATGTACAAAATTTTAATAGTAAAGTCAAAAAGCGATTTTACCTTTGACTTGAATTGCTTCCGAGGTGCATACATGTATCTGTCCATGCTGAAACAAACCGCTCTTTGTACGATCTTAACCATGTTTGCCACAGGTAAGTTATGACATACGGGAACTGGCGAAAATCATCGCACATGGCTTGCCACTTCTGTTCGAAAGACAAAGGTGTAGATGAATTGATAAGCGAGTGCCATGACGTGATAAAGCGCTTCCATTCCGGACCAAGCACACGGCTGCAGTTCTTCATGACGCACTGATTTATGTGCCAAATACACAAGATGTGACGTGCCGTAGGGAAACATGCTTCAATGGCGTTCATAAGGGCTAAATCCCGATCTGAAACAAACACCAATGGCATCGACGCCCCCTTTTGAAGCATCCAGTTTTTTAAGTTATTCAATGCCCATGTCAATGTCTCTTCTCTCTCATTACTAAGATAACCGAACATAAACGAGTAAGTTCGCCATGTGGATGTGATACCCACAACCTCCAATAGTGATTTTCGATACTCATTGGTCTTGTACATGGCGTCAATGATTAGTACAGATGGAAAGTTGACAGATAGCTCTGGACTCATAGGATGAACCCAAATAATATCTGTGATTTCGTTAGAATCCGGATTTGTAAGAAATTGATGGAGGTAATGTTTCTTAAGTAATTGATGTATGACATACTGAATAGGAGTTAGACCGTCCAGTTTGGCTGCTTTGTTTGCAAAAATGGTGTTATAAACGCTCTTGATTCCCGTAGTGTTTGACGGGTCTTTTTGCTTCAAAATATTAAGAATCTCACGAGGCGCAGTGCTATTGGCCATGTCGACCACAAATTGTTTCTCTATTGGTTTTAGCCTTGACGGGTACTCGTGGCCCTCAATTTGTTTTGTTATTTCATGGTTATGGACACCACTAATAACCTCTAAACCCCACCTGATACCGTATGGATGTTGTGGTATACCTCGCAGTTGAAATGGGCAATCGCATTTTCTAGTCCTAGTGTTTCTTTGCAAGGATTGCCCTTCAACCAGATACCGTGGCGGTTCGTACTTTCCTCATCTTTCACAGCCAAGAATGCACTTCGGCAATTTGCCACCTTTTAACTTAGCAGAATTTAAAATAACCACCACAATACCATATTTTAGACTAACGCTCCGCGCCCAAGCTAACATATCTTCTCTACTTTCAAAAATCTATATAAAAAAAATGAATATGTGTAAATACAACATTAACCAGTCTTGACATAAATAACGAATATGCAAAACAATAACAGTAAAAACTAACCTGGTCGGTGGTAAATTCTGGTGTATAATCGTGACTATTGTGGGAGACACTCTCCTCACTACGAACATCATTCTCAAATGACCAACTATCTGAAATTGAAAAGTTGTAGTCATCCATTGTTCCTTCCTGAATTTTTCGCTGCGGCGTTCCTAAAAAATTTGACAGATACATAGTCTGTGAGGAAAGCCTAAGTAACCATGCTAAATTTTCACCAAAAATCATTATTCTAAATTTTGTGGATTATGTTTGACATAGAAATAACCAGGAAAGTCCCAGGTCGGATTGTCGGACGAGTCCAGTTAGAATCACCATTCCTTCCTTAGTTGGTACGAAGCCAGACTTGTTGACAAACTTTCGAGGGTGTTAGCCTCGGGTTACTCCACAATTATAAAAACGATCATAAAGCATAGTGTCACATGGACGGACACCTTTGGAGTGGAAACCACTTATACTTTAGACCAGTAATTTTAGTAGAATAAGTTTGCTAGCTATCTTTAGCACTTTAACTTAATATGCATTTTTAAACACAAAAATAAAATATAACAAAAGGTTACGGTAGCTTACGGAAGATGAATGTGGCTATCGAACGAAGTGACTTCTTACGGTAAGCTTACGGTAGCTTCGAAAGAGAAGAAAATACTTTTTTTTTCTCTCGAAAATAAATATTGACTAAACTACTAAATTTTTTGGATCGAGAGGCTGATTGGGTGGTGGTTTGGTGGCGGCCTTGGGTTGAGTTTCTTGAAGAACTCAAGAAGAAACTCAATAATACCAAGAACAAAGAGCAAACACAAAGTTTCTAGAGAGAAAAGTTGGAGAGATTCAAGGTGTGAATTGAATGGTTTCACAAAGGGTTCTATTTATAGAAAAATGAGGACCTCTCTCCTCACCCCATATGGCCGCCCCCCAAGTCTAATTCTAGGTTCAAGTCTAATAAAAATATAGTTACAAAAATAAATGTTTCAATTTTCAATCTGTTTGAACCGGTGCAAAGATGTTATTTTTCTGATCATTTCATCCTAAATGGTCGTAATAAATTTTTGCCTCCAAGGCCTTTCAATGAACACCCTAAGAGAGTCTTGAAACTAAATAATGAGTTTTAGGGTGTTTGTTGAAAAGTCTTAGAGCAAAAAATTCATTATGACAATTTAAAATAAAATGATCAAAAAAATACGATTTTTGACCCGGTATATTTATAGAAATTAAATAAATAAGATAAAATTAAATAAATAAAAATAAAATTTAAAAGGTGAAGGTGTTTTAAGAGGGGAGGGGGGGCCGGGGGATAATTCGGGTTTTAAGGAAAGACTGGGGTTTGATAAGAAAAAAAGAAAAGGGCGGGGGGGGGGGGGGGGGGGGGGGCGGCGGTTTAAAAAACAAGAAAACAAAAAGGGAAGGGGGGGGGGGGGGGGGGGGTTTAAAAATAAAAAGGAAGAAAAAAGGGAAGGCTGGGGGGTGTAAGGGTAAGGAGGTAAATTTGGTGTGGGGCCGGGGTGGGGTGTCAAGGAGGAATAGTAATTTACTTTTGAAAAAGTAATTTTTTGAAAAAGAGGGTAATTTTAATTCAAAAATTATGGATTTACGCAAATAATTTTTCTATAAATATGGATCTTGTTTGATAGATCTCATTGAGATCTTTTAAATGGTGCAAAAAAAATTAAAAAATTACTTTTCATTTTCATTATATTTGAGTTTAAAATTACCTTCTTTTTTAAAAAGTTACTTTTTTGAGAAAGCGGAACGGGGCCTAAATCTCTCTCATTCTTCCCATTAATTTTGAACTTAGGAGCCAAATCTAGGGAACTAGATTTGGGTTTTGGCTCTTGAATTCGTTCTGCTTTGTCGAAGGATTTTTGAGCTTTTCAGCGGCGACTGCAGCTGATTCATTAATGGTCCTTCAGTTTGCGGCGGAAAAGCTCAAGTTGATTGCGGGTCCTGCCTGGCCACTCCACCCACGTTCACGAGTGTGATTGATGGATCGGGCTCTGGCGTCTAATTTCCGAGGGCTTTTTTTTATTTTTGTTTCATTCTTTTGTATTTTGTTTCATTATCTTTGTCGCACGTTATTTTTCGTATTAATATAACTGATCTGATCTTTGTTCATCAATTTGTTTTTTCAAGGTGTCTATCTTCTCATCTAGTAAATACTAGAAGCGCAGGTTGCTAAAAGTTTGGGCGTGATGATGTCACGAGAATTGTAACCGTTACCGTAGAAATAAAGGCTTTTTTTGCTTTGAGGATAGAATTTGAGGACTTTAAAGTCACGTTTCGGGTTTACCTTTTTAAAATTGCTGCCCAACACCCTCCAAACAAACATCTCCCTAATAACTGCGGCTTTATCCAAACACCGATAAGATAAGTATTTATAACTTTATACTCTACAAATGATGAGTCAGCATGATTTGTGCTCCGCACCGACCCAAAAAAAAAATTAATAAGCAGCCGAAAAAGAGGGGAAAGAAAATGCGATAAATAATTTTCACACTTCACGTTTTTATAAAATATGTTTTACTAATATTTTACTATCTTTTAAGTAATATGCTTTTGGGAATTTGTGTTATTCAAATAGTAGATGAACCATGTCAAAAAAAAAAAAAAAAAGTAGATGAAAATGAAAAAACCTTTGAGTGCGTTTAATACTCTACTCCTATTAGGGTATGTTTGGTTGGATGGAATCAAGATTGGAATGAAATAGTCATTTCAATGACTTATTTATTCCAATATTTGGTTAATCATTGAATAATGAAATGATAATTTCAAATGAAATCACTATTCACCTTAATAAAGGAATTACATTCCATCCAAAAAACTAAGGAATTATTATTCTATTTCTTTGTCACACCAAAATTACTAATGCCACTTAAACATTCACTATTGCCACTCTAAACATTCATTACCTGATCACTAGGAGTATTTTTCTAGTTAATCTTCCAGTTAAGTAAAGGTCTTTTGGCATAAGCGTTTGCCGGACTTGTATTGTAAATTTATAATTTTGAGGATCAAAAGATAATAGACTGAGAATCTTGAAGAGTTAATTAATATGTCAGAGTATGTTTATAGTACTATATTATAATTTTAAATAGGCGACTGCGGCTCCGTTCTGCTAAGAGAAATAAGTATTTATTTTTCAAATAGGTACTTATTTTTTAATTAAAGGTGATGTACATTGTGAGAGAATGACCTGTCTCGCAAACCAGGAAATAAGTACTTAAAAATAAAAAAAACTTAACGAAACGGGGCATGAGTTGTGGATTCTCTAAGGAGAACAACACTAGACTCGCGACATACTTACGGTTTAATCAGTCATTTAAGAGCGAATTATCTTACATGACAACAAAAACGGATACAGATTATTTCGTATGTGTGGCCCTGAATCAACACCATTAGCGTAATTACACCGATTGTAAACCATCCATTCGCGAACAAATAAAAAATCATCCAATACCAGCTTATTTCCCACCATTCACATTAGATTGTGCGAAAATTCTGCCATCAAAACTCTCAATTAGTTATAACTTTTAGTCAATGGAAATACTATCCATGATTTATATTTTTCTTGCTATTGACCTAATAAGTGTTAAAAAAATTCGAATCCCTTCAAAACAGCAACCATAAATAAAATATTGGTGTCCACAATTTTGAAGGCCTAATACTTTACTCCTATTGTTGCCCAGAATTAGTCGAGCTATGCGTAAGTAGGCTTGAATACTCGAGTTATCAAAAAAGAAAATACTTTACTCCTATGCGATTGCATCAGAAACAGAAAATAATTACTCTGTATGTGAGATCTTAATAGGGCATGTGATGTGAACGTTGCACCAATTAACTTGCCGGATGGATTTTTTTTTTAATCAGAGAATAATGAGTATCATTCCTCAAAAGCCACACAACACTTAGAGCATCCACAATGTAATAATCAAAACTAAAAGATTGCTAAAATTAGCAATATTTGCTCAAAAAAATGCTCACATTGTAATAACCAAACTTAGCAACCTCTTAGCAACTCATCAAATTTTGACCTTTGAATAATCAAACTTAACAACTTTTACTAATAACCAAAACTCAATAACCAAACCCAATAACCAAATTCAAAACTAAAAAATTAAAAAACACTTCACATTAGAATCGTCTCATCGAGACGAATAATTTGGTGTGGTCGGGTGCGTGATTGAAACTCGTTTGCAATTGGACATAGATGCATTGCGTATTGTGGGGGGGTTTTTTATAGGGATATAAAAATAACCAATGTGGAGATCAAGTTTGTTAGGTTTGATTATGAACTAAATGGATAATCAAATGCTGACGTGGCACATTTTGGTTATCGATTTTGATTATTCCCATTGCGGATGCTCTTAGAGAAAGTCTATCTGACAACAATGATAAAAAAATCTATGCCCAATCCAATACACAAATATGCGACAATAATATCAAAATGAAAATTTATCGTCCAAACATCCGGACATGAGACTAAAACCCTTTTCACAACAGAAATCTGGCAAAAGTGGAGTCGTAGATGAAGGACAGGATCGGCATAGCTTCAAATCAAAGACGAAAAATGAGCTCCGATGGATTTTCGAGAACGACCCTCGGGCCACGGGTCTGCTATGGCTTCCCGGATGGATAAAGATAAATTTTATGAGCACTGGCCGAGGTGGAATGGTGGTTTGAATGCCCAACTTTGACTGCCAGCCGCGAACCGTGGTTTTCCAATTGGATTAATTTCATTAATAACTCCTCAACTATTGCAAAGTATCATTCAATACCCCTGAACCAAAAAAGCGTATTAAGTAAAAACCCCTTCAGCTTTTCAAATAAAAACTTGGCTTTATAATTTTTTAAACAAATGCCAAACGGCAATACTAACCATTAAACAAGAAGTTCCTCTTTCTCCTTTCTCCTCTAGACTGTTTGTTGTCATTATTCACAACCCCCATCTCATCTCTTGTTAATCGAAGCATTGTTGAAAAAAAAGCTCCTGCAACCTACACATTAAAATAGTACATCAAAGTTGACAAGTCTTTCCCTTTCTTCCAATGCCGGCCCCGACATTTGGGTTGCCCAAGCCCGACCTTCTGCTTGGTTGCCCACTTGAAAATTCTAATCGCAAGAAAGATTTACAGGGAACTATGCAAAGAAAAATGCATTTGGGCTCATTCCGAGTCTCACAAAAATCTAGAAAAATATCCAAAATTTTTTTAATATTATTTTATGGGGCCTTATAAAAAATCGGCTACAAGGGATATCGATCGGTAAGTATTACTTTTGGATTCGTTAGGGCGAAATTGCTCAATTCGCCCATATGAATTCAAAAGTAATACTAACTAATGTCCGTTGGAGCTGATTTTTTACAGGGCCTCATAAAATAATATTAAAAAGTTTATGGATATTTTTCTAGATTTTTGTGGGACCTAGAATGGATCCAAACGAGTTTTTCCTTATGTGGTTGTCTGCAAATCTTTATTGCGAATAACAGGGCTCGTTGCCCACTAGTGTTAATTATAAAAAAAGACATGCAAGCAACAACAAAAAAAAGGACAAAAAAAATATTATATTGTCCATTTAGCTTGAATTACATCATCCGTTCCTTCTCGTTTTGGCTATAGCGTCCCTTTTCTTTTTCTTCTTCTTATCTGATAGCCCTCCTAATTTTCTCTCTTAATAATTTGCCCGTCTAATTTTTTTTATTTGTTATTTACCATAGGTATGTAAAAACCTCTCTTTTACCCTCTTAATTTTCTCAAGTATCATAATTTTTTAAAGTAGGTGGAAACCATACATATTTACTTTTTTTAAAAAATATGTACAAAATTTTTTGGATGATACCCATAAATATATTTTTTGCTGGATTTCTTTTTTTTTTTTGTATACATACAATTTTTTTTTTTTTTTGCTCCTTGCCAGGGGTTGCCCGAGCCGGCCGGCTTGCGGGGCTTACCTCCTGGCCGCCCTGCAGTCTCTTCAAATATGGTGATTGAATATCACTTTGCAACTGGTTGTTACTTTCATTAAAAAACTAACGAAGTGATTGAATGTAAACATCACTCATTAAATAGTGGGACATCCTAAGAATATGAGTCCTCACACACACAAGTCAACAAAAGATTCATTTGGTTAAAAAATTAGAGATGCTCGTAGATTTTTGATTGTCCACGCCGGCTTAATGAATCTATTCTTCTACCATATCCTCCTTTAAACCTATGTACTTACTAAAATATCCGAAAATCAAATGAGCTCAGGACTATGTCTCACCACCAGGCCAACCATGGATTAATTTTCCTAGATATCCTAGCTCTTTTGACAGCTAAGAAATATCGTCATTCCAAGGCCTGCATATCTCTTTTCATATCTGCTCAAGCTATATATACATACTTCTCATATCCATACAACTCTATGTATTGTTAGCCAACCACCCCCATTCTCTATAAGTGAAGTTATTTTACACATAACTCACCCTCTCTCTCTCCCTCTCTCAAAAGAAAAGATAACCAAATATGCCAGTTGATGGTTACGGACTCGCTCCGGGCCTCAGGAAAGGATATCCGGGCAACCTCACTTTGTATGTAACCGTCACATGTATGGTTGCAGCCATGGGCGGGTTGATCTTTGGTTACGATATCGGAATTTCAGGTATACTAAAATACCCTTCACAAAACATCACACCTTTTAATCATTTCTTAATTATACTAACAAACTATAGTATTTGTTAGTTTGTTTTTTATAAATGACTCAGTTCTTTATGGAAAAAAAAAACACTACAGTATTCACGATACAAAATTTTCAGACAGAAAACAGATAGAGAGTATGAATTTGTGACGTTTGGAAATTTTGAAAATTAATCCAGCTTCTTTGCAATATGTTATTGGATTGTAGATAGCAGTCCGTGCAATTGGAGCCACCTAAAAGTGTTTTTAATAGTTCAAAATTTTTGATTTCTGTTCATAAATCTAAATTATTTAGGTGTGTTTTGGCTTAATAATTAGATTATATTATTATTATCCTTATTCAAAAAAAATTGCATTTATATGTTTTGCGTTGGTTTTTTGTGGGGTATTGGCCGAGGTGTGACTACTTTCTGCAGTCCAAACTCAAACGACAAGACGAGCTAGGTCCTTACAAATTACTGGACTAATAATTATTTTGATTGGTATAGGTGGAGTGACATCGATGGACTCATTTTTGAAGAAATTCTTTCCGGACGTGTATAGCAAGGAAACTGCAGATAATTCGACGAACCAGTACTGTAAATTCAACAGCCAGAAATTGACTATGTTCACATCATCTCTGTATTTGGCTGCTCTGACTTCGTCGATTGTTGCTTCGACTGTGACGAGGACTTTTGGTCGGAAACTGTCGATGCTCTTTGGCGGTGTCCTGTTTTGCGCCGGAGCTCTAATCAATGGGTTCGCTCAACAAGTGTGGATGCTTATCCTAGGCCGTATTTTGCTCGGTTTTGGCATTGGATTTGCCAATCAGGTAAAGAAAAAAAACCCCTCTCCCAAGAATTTTTGTTGACAAGGCCGGTCCTTGGATTTTGGAGCACTAGACGAAGTTGGCGAACTCAAATATATGGGGCGCGCAATGTATATTTAAACAGAAATACAAAACATATATGGGGATTTTTAGGCTGGCCCAAAAAATTAGGTTCGGTCTTATTTTAGTTTTGTACAATTATTTGTATTTTTTATTCCAACCATGTCCTTCCACGCGCATCAACGGACGGAACCAGAGAACATCTAGTATAGAAAAATTATCCAATGCTCCATGAGCACTGGTGCACCATTAAAACATTGCTTAAATTTTAAAAAGTCATATATTTTGTTGTAGATATTCATTTGTAAAAAAAATTATATTTTTGGAATCTACTCGACGATATCTACTAAACAAGATCCATATTGAATATGAAATTATGAAAGAATAAAAAAATACCATTTGCTATGAAAAATTCTATGAGAACTGTTTCTATGAGAATTGTCCATAAAAACTATTTCTATGAGAACTGTCCCTATGAGAACTGTCTTTATGAGAACTGTTTCGGACAAAAATACTCTTAGTTATGTGAACTAGCTATGAGAACTGTCAATTCTCATAGTCAGTTCTATGAGAATTATTTGAAATGACTATGTGAACTGAAAAGTATACAGTTCAAATAGTCTCAACACACACTAAAATACACAGTTCTAATAGAAAATACGTAGTTATCATAGAAATAAACAGTTCTCATGGACAATACTCAATTCTCATAGAAAATACACAGTTCTCATATATAATTGTCATGGACAATACACAATTCTCATAAAAAATACATAGTTCTCTTAGAAAAATACACAGTTTTTATAAAAAAATACACTGTTCTCATAGAAAATACACAATTCTCATAGACAGTTCTCACAGAAAATACACAATTCTCATAGAAAATGCACAGTTCTCATGAAAAATTCATAGTTCTTATAGACAGTTCTCATGAACAAATACACAAATCTCATAGAAAATACATAGTTCTCATAAGAAAAATACAATTATCATAGAAAATACACAAATGAATAAAAATACCCCTGAACTATGGCTATGAGAACTGAGGCTATGAGAGCTATATTTTTAGAATCAATTCTTGAATCATATTATTTCGAACAAAAATACCTTTGGTCATGTGAACTAGCTATGAGAACTGTCAAGTCTCATAGTTAGTTCTATGAGAACTGCTTAGTTCTTATAGAGAACTGACTATGTGAACTGAGTTATGAGAACTGACTATGTGAATTGCCAATTTCCATAGTCAGTTCTATGAGAACTGTTAATTTTCATAGTCAATTCTATAAGAATTGGCTATGAGAAGTGACTGTTTTCATAGAGAACTAGCTTTCTGAACTAATTATAAGAATTGGATTATGTGAACTGAAAAATACACAATTCACATAGTTTTACCACACACTAAAATACACAGTTCTCATAAAAAAAATATAGTTCTCATAGAAAATACACGGTAACAAAAATATCCTTGGCTATGTGAACTGGTTATGAGAACTGCCAAATCTCATAGGCAGTTCTATAAGAACTGCTTAGTTCTCATAAAAAACTAGTTATATGAACTGAATTACGAGAACTGCTTATGTGAACTGCCAATTCTCATAATTAGTTCTATGAGAACAATACACAATTGTCATAGACAGTTCTCATGAATAATACACAGTTCTATGAGAACTGCTTATGTGAACAGTCACTTCTCATAGTCAATTCTATGAGAAGTGACTGTTCTCATAGAGAACTAGCTTTGTGAATTGGTTATGAGAACTGGTCTATGTGAACTGAAAAATACACAGTTCAAATACTCTTACCAACAGTTCTCATAAAAAATATATAGTTCTCATAGAAAATACACAGTTCTAATAGATAATTCTCATGAATAATATACAGTTCTCATAGAAAAATACACAATTCTCATAGACAGCTCTCATGAACAACACACAGTTCTCATAAAAAATACACAATTCTCATAAAAAAATACACACACGAATAAAAATTATAAACTGTGTATTTTACTTCAAGTGAAGTAATAATGCTGTGCAACAACCATAATTATCATTATCGTTTCCATTGTCATTGACTCACCAAAACTCATCTTACACGCCAGATCACGAACCAAACTCCACAACATACACCACTAATATATTGTATATGCTCCATACTCCACAACATACACCACTAATATATTTTATATGCTCCATAAAATTTGCAGAACAACTCTGGAAAAAAATAAAGAATATTTCTTCGAACGAAATCGTTAGAATTAGATCTTTTTTTCTTTCACCTGGTTGTGATCAAGAAATGCGAGAATAGGTTTTCCTTTTTTTTTTTTTCCTTCTTTTTTCTTTGCTTTTTGTATCCTGATTCCTCAGTCGCCATCGAAATCGCCGGAAATGAAGTCGTTGAAACTTCGTCTAAGTTGCCGGAGAAGTCAAAATCACCGTACAAACCAAGGCGAAGAGATTTCAATGGCTGGTGAGTGCAGAAAAGGTTCAGAATAGTAGTTATGGAGCAGATTCAGAGGTTACAGAGCAAATCTAGAGGTTTCGCAGTGGCCTCAGGGTTGTCGGTTGCCAATAACTAGTTTTCGGTGGTCGTCGGAGGTTGCTGGACACTCGTCGGAGGTCCGGCGAGGATCGGCTATGGGTAAAAGGTGGTCGGCAGTGGTTCACAAGGGAGAGAGGCGTCGGAGTGAGATCAGAGAGAGGCATGGAGTGGAGTGAGATGAATTTGGTTGTAGTCTACTTGCAAAGAGAGGAAGGGATGAGAGAATAAGAGAACGGGGTAAAAAAGCCATTATACAACATATCCGAGCCTATTTAGGTTCGGTAAAATATTTCAGGATTGGGTTCAAACTGAACCTAAAAAAGGGGACCGGCCCCTAATTTTCTAAAACATATACTCCAAGAAGTATTTTTAGATAGTGAGGGAGAGAAAATGTAATGGATAGAATTAGAGTAATATAGGGAAAAAATACGCTACAAACTTGCTAATTGCAAGGTTCAAAATGTTAACTACATATGGCTCAGTGAACCCTGTCCCGCACGCAAAAACTAGCTCGGCACATGTATTAACAACCCGAAAAACTTGTGAGATAGAAAATCGCATGCGTATCAGCCGGTCCCGTGACATAGTAGTCCATTTCCAATTCATGGCTGTTACGGATGATACTCTATCGTTACAGGTGATTTGGGCAATTCAAATTTTTTTGGGGGGTCATTAATGATTTCTTAAAAATTCACGACCGTAATAACTACTATTACGTGTCGTTCGCTACTCTCAATAATGTTGCACGACGACAGTTACCTTTGCGTGTCCCAAAACCATTTCCTATGCCCGGGCCTCTTTATTGATCTGATATACAGTATATTATAGGGGAGGAGTATTATTTTTGGGAAACATTGTACTACTAGAATATATGGGGGTTCAAATTGAAATTTACGAAAATTTCAGGGAGCCGTGGCTCCACCCTAATTTGGACGGTCCGTTTTGTTTTAGCTAGAGAGTACCGTTGTTCGGTGGAGGAATGTTCTTCGATATTCCGCTCTGTTTTGTTTTTTTGTTCCAAAAACAAAATAATAAAAGAACAAAATGATGCTTTCTGAAAACAGGACAAGGTTTTTGTATTCTTATGGGTGTTTATTTTTTATTATTTTTTGATAATTACGGGTGTTTATTCGATTCTATCCAAATAGTGTATTCCCTTTCAAGACTATAAAAAAGTAGTCCTATTAATTTATCGATAAATTAAATCGTACTTTTATATACGATCTTACCTGAATATCTCAAGACACTATTCCTTTCACACCACTGGCAAAGAGTTCTGCTCTAGGGATCGACGGATCCCGTAAGGAAAATCGTATCAACGGTCGCGCCGGGCCGTCTTCGGTTACCGGACGGCGATCCGAGCCATCTAGAAATTCTAAAAAAAAAAATGAGGGGCCCAACGCAGGAATCAACGGCATCCTATGTGTGTAGGGTACTTAATCTAAACACCCTATTTTTCGTGTATATTGGCCATCCGGTGGCCGAAGACGGCCCGGAGCGGCTGTCGGTACGATTTCCCTACAGGACCCGTTGGTCCCTATAGCAGGACTGGCAAATTCCACCATTTTCCTGGCTTAAATCTCGTTCGATCCATATACAGGTGACCAAAAAAAAAAAATTTATAGGTACACCTATTTTTTTCGTTACAGACAATCTTTTTAACAGAGGGTTCCGTGAACAATTGTTTACGAAGGTGAATCGCGACCGTCCAAGAGTATTTTGGATAGTTCGGATGTTCATGAAACCTTTTCGGGGAACTCAGAAAAGTTTCATTTAAATCCGGACCGTCCAAAGCCGAAACGGACGGCCGAGATCGCGTGGCTCTGTAAACATTCTGTTTATAGCGGCTTCGTGAATATTAAAGGTATAAATAATAAAATTGCCCCCTCTCTACAGGCTTAAACTTTTAAATTAAATGAGTTAGTGGTTAACAATCTAATAGTGAATAAGTCTATCTCTTTTCTTTAATGTTATGTTGAATGAAGTGCTAAATGTTGTTTTAAATTTGTAATTACAGTCTGTGCCACTATACCTCTCAGAAATGGCCCCATACAAGTCAAGAGGAGCACTCAACATTGGCTTCCAACTTTCAATTTGTATAGGCATACTAGTAGCCAATGTTCTCAACTACTTCTTCGCCAAAATCAAAGGCGGTTGGGGATGGCGGTTGAGTTTGGGCGGAGCCGTTGTCCCCGCCCTCATAATCACCATCGGAGCGTTGGTCCTCCCGGAAACACCCAACTCGATGATCGAGCGTGGCAAGGCCGCGGAAGCCAAGGCGAAGCTCATACAGATCCGGGGCACTGACGATGTGGAGGAGGAGTTCTTCGATCTTTTGGCGGCCAGCGAGGAGTCGAAGAAGGTGGAGGATCCGTGGGCCAATCTGTTGCAAAAGAAGTACAGGCCGCACCTTACAATGGCTATCATGATTCCGTGTTTCCAGCAATTGACTGGGATTAATGTGATCATGTTTTACGCGCCGGTTTTGTTCAAAACGATCGGGTTCGGAAGCGACGCTTCCCTTATGTCTGCTGTAATCACAGGTATTGTGAATGTTGGTGCGACGCTTGTTTCGATTTACGGTGTGGATAAGTGGGGGAGAAGATTTTTATTCCTTCAGGGTGGCACTCAGATGTTCATTTGCCAGGTATATTTCAATTATATCTCGAATGGTTTTGCATCTTTATATGTCTCCATTGGATCATTTGTTTTTTCTATTTTTGTGTATCAACAGGTTGTAGTAGCAGCTTGCATCGCATCCAAATTCGGAATTCACGGGGAACCCGGAGACCTACCGAAGTGGTATGCCATTGTAGTGGTACTCTTCATATGCATCTACGTCGCAGGATTTGCATGGTCATGGGGACCCCTAGGGTGGTTAGTCCCTAGCGAAATCTTCCCTCTGGAAATCCGATCGGCCGCTCAGAGTATCAACGTCTCGGTCAACATGATCTTCACGTTCATCATTGCCCAAATCTTCCTAGACATGCTCTGCCACTTCAAATTCGGCCTCTTCCTCTTCTTTGCTTTCTGGGTGGTGGTGATGACCATTTTCATCTTCTTCTTCTTGCCCGAGACCAAGAACATCCCGATCGAAGAGATGGTGATTGTTTGGAAGGAACACTGGTTCTGGTCCAAGTACATGGTTGATGTTGATTATCCGGCCGGCAAAGTAGCCGGTAAAGGAGACTTCTAGATGGGGGAAACGGTCTCCATGAGCCCAAAAATGTGTGATTTTGTATTTGTGTACTTAAAAGGATTTTGGAGGGAGGGGGATAAACTCGAATTCGTCTTTGTTTGTTCTGTTTTTTTTTTTTCGAAGAATGTACTGGTTGGTGGCTACATTTATCTTCTAGTGGGAACTCTTCATGGGTTTTACTTCTCCTCTAGTAAATGCTACTTTGGTTTCAGTGTCAACAATTTATGAATTGGTAGATTTTTTGTGTTTTTTTTTCCTTTCGAAATACAGCTTATTGTGGTAAGATATACTAGCATACAAAGTAGACCCCTTCAACTATTCAAAATAGAAAGTTGGCTTCATCGGTTAGCAGAAATGCGTAATGATATCACTTCCGTCCCAAATTGTTGGTCTTTTTTAATAGTTGTATCACTTATCCAATCTTTATAACGGGATGTGTTGCCAATGGCACCAAGTTCCTCCCCCATCGGATCAAGCTCACGTTTAGTTTTTATTGTGTACAATCTGGTCCGGTTTGAGTTGTTGTAAGCCCATACTTGACCCACAACAATGATCGAAATAGTTCATTTTGCGAACCTCATCGAGTAGGAATACACGAAAAAAATTAGATTGATCAAACATCGATAGCTATGTGAACAAAATGGATTTGTGCAAAGAAAAATGGAAAAATATAAATACGATATAAAATTTATTTGGTAATTCACATAGTTATCGATGTTCAAACAAACAACATCCAAAGTCTTCCCTATCAAATTATCAACCAAAAATGAAAGTGAAGAATGTGTGCATATTCAAATTAAAAGCCATTATGCATTATCCATAACACCAAAGTCTCAAAGCAATTACCCTTGTTTCCTCCTTATTCATAATCCTAATAGAAGCAGTTCAACCAAAAACGATCAAGTCCGTACTCAAACTAAAAACCATAACACCCAGGTTTCAATCCACCAAAACGACGTAACCATTGATAACCTTGATAAAACGTGTGCTTATTTATAGAACGTGTATTTATTTTGATAGGCAATATAACCTGTTACAACATAAGTATTTCACCAAAAAAAAAGTCATTGATAACCAAATAACCCCTGAATGTCCTCATATTAGATTCAATTTTTTTTTTGGTACCCCAGTAACTTAACTTTTCAAAACAAGAACTAACATCCAAGGATGAGTTGGCCCCCTTGAAGACGTCTTGATGGGGGTAAATATTACCTTGATCATGTTGATGGGAAGGGGGATATAAAATTCAAAGAGATAGAGGAGAGATTTTTCGGTGCTGGGTGGGTATATCCAATGTGGTACCCGCTTGGCACATTCGGGCTGTTCAATACACTTTTGGACGGTTCGGATTGAAACCCTCTCTCTCCTCTCGCCCCAACACTTTCTTTCTCCAAATCCGAGTCGTCCAAAAACCCAATGGACTGCTTGGATGTACTGAGCGACACTACGTGTTACCCGCTTGACACTAAATTTTTTTCCAAGATTGAGATATTGAGCGCTCACACACTAGAATCTTCACAGTTGAAATGATCCCTAATAAATATCAGGCTCCGTTCCGCTAAGATTATTATTTTTAAGTTCTTATTCTTCACTTTACGAAGCACGTCATTCTCTCATAATACATCACCTCTAATTCAAAAAATAAGTACTTATTCTTGTTAGTTGAACACACCACAATAGAGTACGTCTCATTAATCTATTCGAGAGCAATTTAGCCGAAGGGGTGGAAGTAAATTTCAACTTTAATTGGACCTAAAAGGGGTCTGACTGCATTGTTTTTAAATGAAAGGGGCTAAGTTATGTAACTGACTAATTGTTGAAGGGATGTTGAAGAAATTATCCCTTTTCCCATTTCAGTTCCTCTTTCCTATCTCAGTTGGTAATACTCTTGCATCCCATTGGAAGGTCAGGAGTTTGAATTTTCCTAAATTCGTATGAGTGTTCTTTTTCTTTTTTTGTATTTGTTAGGGTTATTTATCTCTTTAATGGGGTTATACTGATTGTGATTTCTTTGATGAACTTATTTATTCTGTTGGCTTAGTTATTGGGTTTGATTATCTCGTGGACTCTCAGACAATGAATGTAGTGTCCTGTACTTTGTACTTCACGCATGATATAATGATCTCTCCTACCGATTGAAAAAAAAAAAACTCCAAATGGTTCCTGAATTCAATTTTTCCGTGCTGTGTCTTACTTTAGCGCACAGTAGTCAATCTTATCTACTTATCCAGAAATTAAGCCCTAATTAATATTAGTATATTCTACTAACTTGGAAACAGAAAAAGATACGTAGTACTCCTAATTAATACCCAAATCAAAATGCCATAAATAATTATCCTCTTTTGACAGCTAAGAAATCTCCCCATTCCAAGTACTGCGTATTTCTTTCCCATCTATCTCCTCGCTCTATATATACGACTTCTACTTCCCATACCCATCCACCCCTCTATATTCTAGTCAACACCTCTCTCTCTCTCTCTCTCTCTCTCCAAATGTATAGCAAGTACTATACATAACTCCTTCCCTGTTTCTAGTCTGTTTGCTCCTCCACCGTGACTCTTCACAACCCCTCTCTCTCTCTCTCTCTCCCTCTCCAGAAACTAGTGAAATCACAAGAACAGAGAACCAAACATGGCTGGTGGTTTTGGACCCGGTCAGGGTACCGGAAAGGCGTATCCAGGCAATCTCACTCTGTATGTCACTGTCACGTGTATGGTTGCGGCCATGGGCGGCCTGATCTTCGGTTACGATATCGGAATCTCAGGTATACAAAAAATACCCACCACTAAAACCTCCTATCTGTTTTTTGGACTGTTAGAAAACTTTTTTTTAGTTTAAATTCTTGCTTTCGTTCGTAAATCTGAATTATTGATCATGGGCAACCGAGATGCGACTGCTTTCTGCAGTCAAAACACAGACGACAGAGAAGCCGGGTTCTTTAAAATATCTCACGCTAATATTTTTTTACGGTGGGTGTTATAGGTGGAGTGACAACGATGGACTCGTTTCTGAAGAAATTCTTTCCGGCGGTGTACAGGAAGGAAAAGGCGGACAGTTCGACGAACCAGTACTGCAAGTTCGACAGCCAGACGCTGACCATGTTCACGTCGTCTCTGTACTTGGCTGCTCTGCTCTCGTCCATTGTCGCGTCGACGGTGACGAGGATTTTTGGCCGGAAACTGTCGATGCTCTTTGGCGGAGTCCTGTTTTTAGCCGGAGCTCTAATCAATGGGCTCGCTCAGGCTGTGTGGATGCTTATTCTCGGCCGTATTTTGCTCGGTTTCGGCATTGGGTTTGCCAATCAGGTATAAATCCCCCTCTCTCTCTCTCTCTCTCTCTTGGATTTTTGTTGATCTCTTAAAATGAACAGGAAAAAAATTGGTGTTTTTCTGAAGTCAGGACAAGGTTTATTGTGGCTAATAACAACCATCAATGTCCATGAACAATCTGATTTTATTTTCTTTTAATTTGTGGTGGGAAGCAAATATAACACGGGTTCTGATTCTAAATAAGTTTTTGAATGCTTGAAATATATATATGCCCTTTTCTTCAGATCTGATTTGGTAAATGTCATTCAATTAACCAAAACATCAACCCAAACTGGGCTTAGTTCAATATTGACCAAAGTTTGGTTTTTTGTTTTTGTCTCCAAGCCTGATATTCTGATCCAGCTATGTTTTCGTCGACAGATCTCTCTCTCTCTCTCTCTCTCTCTCTCTCTCTCTCTCTCTGTTTTGCTCTCTGACTTTTGAGTTTCACTAGCATGGAATATGTATGTTTTTCATTTTTGGTTATGATGTGTTTGAATCTGCTTCGTTATTGCTTCACTCTCTAGGAGTAGGAGTACTCTGTAGTCTGTACTAGTCTAAGGCTCCGTTTCAATTTATTTTCTTTTTGTAAAATTTCTTATTTTTAATTTTTGAACTCAAATATAATGAAAATAAAAAATATTTTTTAATTTTTTTGTACCGTATAAAAGATCTACAATGTACAAAAAACTCTGCTGGTGTGAATAAGTGGAGAGATATTGTTCTACAATGTACGCCCATCATGATTATATTTTTTTCATGACAATATTGAATAATATTGTGCATGCTAGTTATGCACGAATTAAATCGCCTTAAATATGCAAGTATGCCATCCTTTTCGGGACTCTGAAGATGAATAACAATGATCAATGATTAGGCGTAACTAATCCCTCTTTTTTAAGACGATTACTATTATTCAGTGTCAAGAATGCTGAATAATATTTTTATATTTTTTAGGGATATTTCGAGTTCGTACATGCCTTCTTTTTCTTTGCACATGACATCTCCGTTTGTCCATTTTACCTGCTATCGTTGAATTAAGATTTTGAAAATTGATTTGACAACAACGGCTTATTATTAGACTGAATGAAATTGCGTGCTGTAATGTTCAAACTTAGTTTTATAATAATAATAATAATTGTCCCAATCTATTATTTTTAAACCCCCGAAACACGGCCAGAACACGTGGTCTCTGAAGACGACTTATTTTATTTTGAATAATAATAAATATATTTTATCCTAAAATTATGGAAGTAAATCATTTTCGTATATTCCGTGTTAAACTTCATGGAGAGGCTAATGCTGTTTATAAAAAAGAAAGAACAAAACGAAAAAAAGAGAGATTATTTAGTGTCCTTGGGACACGTACTGTCACGTAGTAGCCCAAGAGAACCGAATAAAAAATTATTTAGTGTCCTCGAAAAACCGTCACGTTCTAACCCAAGAGGACCGGATAGTTTTCCTAGCGACAGGAAAAACTATTTGCCCCTCTTGTTTTGTGTTTAGTTTGACTTGAGCTAATGACATGTTTTTTTTCAAATTTTCTCTGGCACTTTGCCTCATGACAAGAACATGTGGTCCTCACAAACAACATTTTATTCCATGATCTTTTCACCTTGGTCCTTCATGATATCGACTTTAATGGTCCTACATGATATTGGCCTAATTAATCGTTCTCCTACTTGATTGGAAAATGGAATGGTGATTTTGCAGTTTTATCTGAATAGATACGAAGATAACGTATAACCAAAATTGAATTGTTACAATTATTTTTCGTAATGAAAATGCTAATCGCAAAATATACCGGGTACAAACATTTTTTTTTTGCCAATTTCAATGAGGTGGTAATATTGTTTTGAATGTCGGTATTATTTCAGTCTGTGCCCCTATACCTCTCAGAAATGGCCCCGTACAAGTACAGAGGAGCACTCAACATAGGCTTTCAACTCTCGATCACAATCGGCATACTAGTAGCCAATGTGCTCAACTACTTCTTTGCCAAGATCAAAGGTGGTTGGGGATGGCGTTTGAGCTTGGGTGGAGCCATGGTCCCTGCCCTAATCATCACCATCGGGTCGTTGGTCCTCCCGGAAACACCCAACTCGTTGATCGAACGCGGCAAGGGCGAGGAAGCGAAGTCAAAGCTCAAACAAATCCGCGGGGTTGACGACGTGGACGAGGAGTTCAGCGATCTTGTGGCGGCGAGCGAGGCGTCCAAGATGGTGGAGCACCCGTGGGCCAATCTGTTGCAAAAGAAGTACAGGCCACAGCTCACAATGGCTATCTTGATTCCCTGCTTCCAGCAATTGACCGGCATTAACGTGATCATGTTTTACGCACCCGTCTTGTTCAAAACGATTGGGTTCGGAAGCGATGCTTCCCTTATGTCTGCGGTGATCACCGGTGTTGTCAATGTGGGTGCGACGGTTGTTTCGATTTATGGTGTTGATAAGTGGGGGAGAAGGTTTTTGTTCCTTCAGGGTGGCACTCAGATGCTTATTTGCCAGGTACAGATTACTCCATAAGGCAGACAATACACTTTTATGCACTTTTTGTGTTTGGTTGTAGATGTTGGTATGTTTCTATTGAATCATGGTTTGTGATTTTTGTTTCTTTTTTGTTTTCAGATTGTAGTAGCAGCCTGCATTGGTGCCAAATTCGGAATCCAAGGGGATCCCGGAAACCTACCGAAGTGGTACGCGATTGTAGTGGTACTCTTCATCTGCATATATGTAGCGGGATTTGCCTGGTCATGGGGACCCCTAGGCTGGTTGGTCCCTAGTGAGATCTTCCCTCTGGAAATCCGATCGGCTGCTCAGAGTATTAATGTGTCGGTCAACATGATCTTCACGTTCATCATCGCGCAAATCTTCCTAAACATGCTCTGCCACCTCAAGTTCGGTCTCTTCCTCTTCTTCGCGTTCTGGGTGGTGATAATGACCATTTTCATCTTCTTCTTCTTGCCCGAGACCAAGAACATTCCGATCGAGGAAATGGTGATTATCTGGAAGGAACACTGGTTCTGGTCCCGGTACATGGTTGATGTCGATTATCCGGGTCATGGAGCCGTCGAGATGGGAAACGGCCGCCATGGGCCTAAAAGCGTTTGATATTTTACCGCGGGTTTATATTGTTGCGGTACTTACAGGATTTGCTAAGGGGAGGGGGATTAATTCGAATTCGCCCGTGTTTGTTCTGTTGATTTTCGAAATGACTCTTTGGTGGCTTCATTTATCTTATAGATGGATCTGTTCTTGTGTTTTACTACAACTTGTCTAGTAGTACATGATATTTGGTTTCAGTGTCAAAGAATTATGAAATGGTGGATTTTGTGCTGAATTTTTGTTCAAAATACAGCCTATGGTGCTAAATACAAGGACTGTAGTGTGATTTGATAAATAGTAAGTATTAGCTATTTATTTAGTTTCAAGTTTAAACGAAGTAAACAGATTTTCTCACAAGAACTGAAAATACAAACATGGAACTTGACCTAAAGAGAGAGTATTACACCTCACACTCTAGTTCTCTGTAAACACACACCAGATTTGTTCTTATTTGAAAAACTGAAAACTGCAATTGATAGAGCAATCCCTCATCGAACCCCGGGGCCTGTTGTGCGCTAGGGTGCACAGCACGGTGTTATGCACAATTCAGCCAAAAAGGAAATTCGGAAAAAAGGAAAATTCTCGGTGATCGTTAATGTTGTTAGATTAGCTCTTAAAGGAGGTTAACTCTTGACCTTCTTACTCCTACCACCTAAGTGCAACCCCTTACGCTTTGGACGGGATTTTGTAAATTTACATAAATATAGACAAAAAATAAATAAATAAAGGATGATAATTGCTCTCATGCTAAAAAGCATTCTTAGTCAAACTTGCAAGCTGACCCAGTTGGTTTGAGTAATTATTCCAACTTCACCAACGTCTCGAGTTTATACTTGACGTCTACTTATTAACATTCTAACCTATATTGTATGAGTTTATTGTCATTTCTGAAAAGAGAGGATTATTTGCAATCCATTTCACTATGATGTGTTTTGTTTCTCCATTGAAAGTGTGTTATTTGTCCCAAGTGCTATGTGAGGCCATTGGGGATTCAGCTTGGGGTATTTTCGTATATCCATTATCACTGCAATTGTTTTTGTTTGAAGAAAAATGAGGGGCATATTCTGATAGTTGGATCCAAAAGTAGCAAACACTCTGAATCATAGGCAATAATTATATTGTTGAATTTTAGCAATTATGGACAGTCGGACACCACCTAGAGACGTAGAAATAATTGGGGTACATTTCCACATCAACCCTATGTCAGTCAATAGGCTAACTAGCTTGAGGTAGCAATAGGGGTGAACCGTAAATCCAAACATTTTGAATTCGAAACTTGGCAATCTTTTGGAGTCAGAATAGAAAAAGAGAATCTCTTGTGTATCTTTTAGCCCAACGTGGGTGACCTGTCTTTGATTGGACCGGAGAGGGGAGTAGTCCATTTTTCGGGTTCAATTGTGGTCACAACTCGCAAGAAATACCTCTAGGGTTCACATGTGACTTTACAACCACCATGACAACATTAACAATGAAAGATAACAGGAGAAAAAAAAGAACATGTAGGAGAAAGCTAACACGTGAGGTGTATATCTAAGACGTGAAGAATAAAATAAACGGTTTTTCCACCGTGACCATGAGTAGTACTCTGGCCATAACATGATTCACAGATCCAAGATGTACTCTTGCAAGTAAAGGGCGTTCGTTAAGGGTGAAAAATAGGGAAGATGTATATATAATGTACTGTGTTGACAACCTTTTAGCCACCCCAAATCTACATTTTGCGAACTGTGGCATTGAATCCATTGATGATCTCCCACCATCAAGCCGGAAACTGCCACGTGGCTGAGTCGTGCCACCTGATCAATAGGATTGATCGCAACTCAATACCTTGATTATCTATGAAGTTAGTAAACTCAATAGAAGGGGCGGAGTGGCACGGTCCATCCTAGGTTCTACTCTCCTGCCAAAAAAATCACATATTTGCACTACAACCTTCCACCAATTTTAATAGCGTTGCTATTCACACACCTGTGAAATCTACACCTGCAAGTACATATCCGATTTGGACGCATTTTGGGGTCTCAAAAAAATAATTGGAGCCGCTCATTTTGTTTAATATATTTTGTTTGTAGGGTCTTTGAAAAAAATTAGCTCAATCGCATATGGGTAAGGGCATTCAAGAAACATCCAAGCCAGAATTCGTGCCTGAATTTTAAAGCAAAGCTGGATGTATCATAAACGCCTTTACTGATATTAAATTGAGCTGATTTTTAATAAGAGCCCTAATTCCGAGTCTTGAAGTTAACGATTGGGCAAACCCCCCAGTAACCCAAGATTTAAAATATTTGACATCTGTGGGATTCCAACTTGCGACTTCGGACAAGCATTTAGGATTGGTTTTCTTCCATGTTAGGTGGATTACAAATCGTTATGTATGGGGAACGCAATACAAGATTTTGTTTTCAAGCAACAAACAGACAATAAGACAGTAACTACTACTCATCTACTCATTTTTAGAGCAAGATGACCAATTTTTTTTTATTGGTATAATTCGAAGGGGGCTGCCGAGTGGCATCCCTGCAAAGCGGTGCCAAAAGCGGTTGATCCGGCTGTTCATCTTGGCACGAATGGCTCAGATTGAATATGAGCGTTTACAAATTTGAATTATGTATGGGGAATGCAAACATTGTACAACAGAAATCTGAGTTGGCCGCTCTGCACCCGCTTTGCAAGGGGGTGCTTGGCAATATCCCCATTCCGGGAATTTATTTACGGGAAATACCCCTGCAAAACAAGAAAGGAACCTCAACAAGCATCAAAACAAAGGGAAAACAACACAGGAAAAGGCCTAAAGCATAACAAAACCAAAACCAAAATCAAACACATTACGGCAAAAGAAACTGTTACTAATTTGAAGTTAAACTGGAACAGATTCCAAAATCAAAGGCATAGGTTCCAAGCTAACTGTATTTTTGTATAATTTTTTTCGTATAAATTTTCATCTTACATGAACTTTCGTATCGTTTTGTGCTATTTAAAAAAAATTACTATTTATTCATCTCTACGAAAGAATCTTAAAAGGAAAAAAAAATTTATGATCAAAATTTAAAAAAGTTCACTGAAGACAAATTAAAGTAATCCAAACCAGGCAGATCTTTTTGAATTAGTTTTGTCCTTAAAGAATTGTTTCAAGTTTGATTCAACATTTTGTTATTTTCTTGCACATTGACACATGACACGGATAAATAATTTTAAAAAAGATCGACACAAAATAAACAAAAGTTCATGTGAGACAAAAATTTCATAACAAAATATAAAGTTAGACCAAAACCCGCTGCTGTAGATAGTCCAATATTCTCCGATTCGAACTGGTGTATACTAGTTTCGAAACTTAAGTTTAGGCTGTTGATTTTGTCACTTTTTTTTTTTTTGTTAACGATACTCCTCTGTAAGTGTATTTTTGGTGCAAAAATACACTTGCAGGGGAGTGGCGTTAACAAAAAATAAAGTGGCAAAATCATTTCCCTAAGTTTAACGTAAAGCTAAAATTAATTTCGTTTCTTTCATCACTCGATAGATATCTAACATACTCGTAAGAGGATGAGAAAAAAGTACCGCTAAGCGGCATACGGATGGGGCAAGAGCCCAAAAAGTATCAACCACCACGCCAAACACTTGCGGTCCTGGCAAGAATCGAGCTCTCACATTTCATGTGAAAGAAGTGAGGAAGTGCCATTAGGCTACAAGTCCACTAACGGTAGTTTTTCTGTTTAAAAAATTAGTTTAATGGTTATAAAGATCTCGTCAAAAGGATAATGTCAAAACATTGAAAGGCAAGAAGATTGTCCGAGAAAGCTAACTCATCAAACAAAGGGGCTCCAAAAAATCCACAACTATTCAAGTGGGGAATCGAATTCACATGCTTTTCCATTTAAGAATCCCTACTTTTTGCTGTCTGAAACAATGAGATCAGAACGACTTTCGGATAAAAACCATAACCATTTAGTTAAGCGGACGACGAGTTCCAATGGTGTAGCGCGTCTCGGTGGGGTCCGCAGAAATTCTATCGCCGTGATCTGAACCGTCAAGGATGTAGAGTTTGCTGATTAGATCATCCGTGAAAAAAATTAAGTGAATTTGATATAATTAGTCTCTTAGTCAAATAATTTTTTTTAATGAAAAAAATGGATGGTCCATATCGTCTCATTCTAAAAAGAAGTGTAACACAAATCTGTCATTATTATATGGTTATCAATGTCCAATTAACTTCATTTTGTGAACGACTTTAGTTTTCAACAAGCTCTCTACAAACTGAACGATTCAAATTACGGTCATAAAATCTCGGTGAATTAAACCCACTACACCCCGTAGTGCATTAGCACACTATAGGGACCCCATTTATCCAAATTAACCTGGAACTTTCATGAAGAAAGGGGTGAGTAATCAATACGGTCACGGTCTTGAAAAAGAAGCAAAGGAGGACACCAAGGCATCAAACACCACAATTTTGCAAATTCAATAGGATCACCTTCTTCTTTTTTTCGCATCTAACAAAGTAGGAAATGGGATAGAAATTTCAGGTCACGGATTTGCAAATGATTAAAGGCAAAAGGAAAGAGGGGGTATCATATGATTCACCTCACTTTAATTCAATTTGAAGCCAACTTAGCATTCCTTGTGGATATGATTTTGGATAAGAATAGATGGATGAGTTTTAGTTTGTTTACTTGTTCGTATTTCTTACACACACTTAAAAGGAGCTACTACTTATTCTATCGGAACTAGTAGAAGGATATTGGTATGCACACTACGTGTCTAGACACCAACCATAAATAGTGGGGACACTGTCGGTTCTGGACTAAGGCCCAAGAGGCATAGGCCTTAAGCCCTCAAAAAATGTCAAAAAAATTAGGGCCCCCACTTGTATTTAGGACCTAGTATGTATGTGTTGTTTTAGGGTCCAATTAAATCCAATAAGACATTTTACACTTAAGGCCCAATGAGCCAGAAAAATGGAACATGGAACGCAAGAAAAAACAAGAAAAAAAAACAAAAAGGAAGAATAAAAGGTCGCGGGATCGCCAAAGATCTCTGGGCCTTTCAAAATTATTCAGTGTGGTAGGCGCATGGATGGATCTTTTTTTCCATTACAAACAAATACAATGAAGAAAGAAGAATAAGACCGAGCCCGGAATTATTCAGTGTGGTGTGGTATATTGTATTTTTTGTGGGGTTTTCTGCCTTGAATACATGTATGTGGTTTTGAAAAGTTTCGGCTTTTCATTTGATTTTCGTTTACAATTATTAAGGACCTCACTTTCGAAAATCGTCTTAGACCTCTAAAATCTCAGAAACCGGCCCTGAGTGGGGAGTAGTTATATAGTATACAGATTCGGAACATTTCAAGTGTTGCAAACTTGCTTTTCGAGGGCTCTTTTGGCCGTGGAAAAAGTCCGTACACTTGAAAATAAGAACGAGCCCAAATTGGAGTTCTCCCTTTATATATGGAGTAATAGATTAATAGATGAAGCTACAAAGAAATAGTTACCCGTTTTG
The DNA here is from genome assembly GCF_030253575.1 of Rhododendron vialii. NCBI lineage: Eukaryota > Viridiplantae > Streptophyta > Magnoliopsida > Ericales > Ericaceae > Rhododendron > Rhododendron vialii. The sequence goes on along the minus strand of NC_080569.1, from coordinate 25,239,665 downwards.
AATTGTTATTTAGACGTTGAATTCTGTAAAGAATAAGAAAATGTACATTACAAATGGGATTGGTGTTCGCCAATTTTGAGGAGTGGCCGCCCTATTGGAGGTCAAAATATGATCACCATTCTACTCCATTTCTTTTCAAAATCATTGAGACAAACAAATCAGTACCTTGATGATTATCATTTATCAGAAAATTTACCAAATCCTCATGGCTCAATTAGTACTATTATACCAACTGGGGCTAGCTCAGTTGGCCATGACTCTTGCATCTCACTAGGAAGTCAGGAGTTTGAGTCTCCCCACATGCGTGTGGGTATTCTTCCCTTAGAAGGTTTTTCCTTAGTGTCGCTGGCTTGTAAACTATACTTCATATCTGATGTAGATTAATCTCTTCTATCGATTGACAAAAAAAATAGAACTATTATTACTTTTCTCTTATCTTATCTTATTATAGTAGAAAAGAATGCAGGTGAACCAATGAAGAGAAGGTTGAATATTTTCGGAAATCTACCTTATGTTTTCTTTTCTTTTGATCACTAGATGACCAGACCAGCTTGCACACGTCTCAACTAATTCGAGGGATTTGAAATTAATGACCAGAAAAACCCTCCAGTGGCTCCAAGATTTGAAATGTTTGACTCCTTGATTCGAATATGCGATCTCATGTGGTGCTTGTGCATTAGTAATGTATGTTCAGCTTATTTTTTGAAAGTTGTGACGAGAGGCCCCAAAAATAATCTCAATTTTCTTTTTCTTTTTCTCTTTTCATGGAAAAACCGAAATAACACTATATTTGGGTTGTCAATATTTAAAGGCGAGGGGTTGGGCCTTGAGGACCTCTTCTTTTTGGGCTAGGGGGATGACCATTGAACCTTTAGAATTGCAAATTTGTTGGGCTGCATCTTTTCTCAGGGAATTAGAAAGTATTTTCCACACACGAAAGGACAAACCGGTAACTTCACGTTCACAAGGTAGAAAAAAGAAGCGTGAACGAATAAAAGCAGAGTGTAAAAAATTATTATCCTTTCAATATAAATAGATTTGGGAACCAGTAAAGGTTCACAGAAGGAGGAAAAAAAAAAAAAAAACACCTCCAAAGCCCTTACAAGGCCTTGTCTGTATCACTGATTTTTCGGACATTTAAAAAAAAAGGTTCTGGAGCCCAGAGAGGCAACCAAAAGACATTTCTGGGCCTGTAAACTTTTTTTTTTTTTTTTTTGACTGGCTGGGCCTGTAAACTTGAAGCTATAAAATGCAAATGACCAGACTTGTTTCAGTTGTTTGTGGGATAATAAGTTTTCATGGCTTCTGAAACAAAGTACTGGGCTTAAACTCAAAGTCTATAAAAACACCCGAACTTGGGCCTTTTTCATGGACACTGTATCAAAGGTATTTAGAGGGAGAAATTTTTGGGTGCCAATAGTCTCGATTTGGACCGTCCAAACGTGTTTTGGACGGGTCGGACTTTAGAGAGAGAAAAAGGGGAAAGAGAGTCGCGTGGTGGGGTAGGGGAGAGAGAGAAAACAAATTTGGGCCGTCCAAAATATGTTTGGATGGTCCGGGTCCCCGATGAGTACCATACATATGGTACCTGCTCGGCACCCAAAAACTTCTCCTTCGAGGCATTAGTTGGGCCATTTGGGTCTGAGCCAGAAAGGGCTAATCAGTGGACTACCCCAAAAAGGTAGGCCCGGTTATTAAGTAATTTCATCATTTTTTTTTTTTTTTTTGAAAAAATGACACTCCAGGACATGTTTTGATAAAGGAAAATGACAGTCAATGACGTGTTTTGATAATTAATACCTGCCAAGGACATGCTGAGAACATTTGTTAATACTGAAAATGTTCTTGGCGGATATTAACTATCAAAACACGTCATTGGCAGTCATTTTTCCTTTTTTTTTCCCTGTGATTGGGCCCGGCCCATGAAGGATTTTATGTTGTCAACATTTTTTTTCTTATCCATAATCATAGTTAAGGACCGATTAGAATAAAAAGGTCAGAAAAATACAGGAAAGTGAACACAAATGACATTTTTCTAGTGTTTTGATTAACATGAAAGTAGTTTAAAGTGATAAAGAGTTGATTTTTTTGAATAACCCATCGAAACATGGTTGCATAGCTTTAATTTTCTTTGCTAAAAATACAAGAAAAAAAATTATTTTCTCATTAAAGCATACCCCTATTGTCCACACAGTGCGTTCACAAAAAAATATTTTCTTTTGCAGATTTTGAGATTTTATTTTTTCAAACCAATTTGGATTTTGAAGCGTTTACCAAATATTCTAGATAAGGAATTTTCAAATTTTATAGATTTTGAAAAACTAAGAAATGAATGAAATTCTGAAAAATATCAAAGATGAGTTGAGTAGCTTTTGGAGCTTTCCAGATTTTATGCTTTAAGTTTAACAAAAATATCGCAGTAAACAGTATTAGCTTATACTGCAGCACACAAAATTAGAATCTAAACCCGATTCATATAAGGTCATAACTATGACTATTTACTCGCAGGATTCATACGTCAAAATTTTCATCTTAACCAAAAACAAAAGATTCACTTTCATTACTTTTCCTTTTTTTTTTATCGGTAAATGATATATTTTTTGGAGTTCGGCTTCTCTTCAATGATTGGAGAACACTCTTTCCAATTCCGGCTCGATTTGTTTTTTCAATCATACTTCAATGATTGGGATTGTTCATAATTTTTAATTTACTTAGAGCATTAAGCATGCCAAAAATCAGTTTGATCAATTATCGTTTAATATGATTTCAAAACAGATTTATATTGCAAAAAATATTGAAATGGGTTTTGGTCCAGTGTTGCAATATTATATTTTGCAAGATAATGTGTTTCAAAATCATATCTAATGATGTTCAATAAACTTGATTTTTGGTATACTTCATGTTTTCAACGAGCAAAATAAACTGAATTGTTTCGGTCATTAACATGAGATCGTAAAAAAATTTATGGACCAAAATTGGAGATAGTGTTCTCTCTAATTATTGGAAAGGAGCTGTACTCTCTTTCTTTTTTTTTTACCGGACCAATCAAATGGGGAATCCTTTTGGAACGCTTTTCAAGATCCCCTTCCCTAGCAATAATTTGATATTCTTTATCCTCATGGGACTATCTTTAACGAAAATGCTAAGGTACCCACGATAAGAGTAACGATAATGTACTGACAGCATATGAAATCCATGTTTGAGTTCTATACAAAAAATTCAAATCGTTCATTAATTTTAAAATACATTTTTGATTAGCTTTTCAAAACATCAGTTCAATTGAATATGGCTAAGTGATTGATCCAAAAACAATGTTTTGATATGAAAATTATGTTCATATCTAATTGAGCTGATTGTTTTTTTAGACTACCAAAAGAAATTATTTTAAAATTATTTAATGGTTTGAATTTTATCCGTGGAAGACCCAAAAATGAATTTCACACGCCGTTGGTATATTATCGGTACTCAGTACTCTACCCGCCCATGGTCGGAATCTATCTTTAACTCGCAATCAATCTTTTTGCAAATAAAGAAAAAGTCAGATGCAATGATACAACAAAAAGGGAATCTTTTATTCCTCCTTTTTTTTTGGCAGACTTTTTGCATTCATCACTTCCACACCCACCTCTGCAAATTGCAAGCTCATCCCCGCTGACTGCTCCTAATAAGGTCTCTGGTCTTTATCGAACACTCCAACAACCGAGCATTTTAATGCGGCGCGAGATCGTCTATGACGAGAGATTTTGGGCCGTTAGATTGTATGAATTTTATTTATGTTTTAAAATTTTTGAATGATTTAACGGCTAAAAAACCCCTTTGAAGTTTTTCGGCATAGAAGATCTCGGACCCATCGAATACATACTTTAATATATGCAATCACATACCCCAACCCAATAAACTATAGATATAGCTAGTTACCCTCTTGGTTAAGGTCTTCATCCTATAGAATTATTTCCAGCCGGAAAATCAGGTATGTTCCTATTTGATTTGATAAATTCCTCCACCTCCACGTTTCAGCTTTTTGATTCTTTAAACTTCATGTTCAATTTTTCTTAGAAAAAAAAACACCCACTTTTTTGAGCAAGTCAAGAGTTTTGAAATATTGGGTACGTTCTTTTTTAAAGAAAAGCATTCAACTTCATCTGCTTCACCCTTTCCCAGTATTCACATTCTACCGACAAGGACATACATATATGTATATATAGAAGATATATAGATGTATAGACATGCGCAGTGTATTCAGTAATAGTAGGAATTATCATCATTTGACAGAAGAAGCAGCCATGACGACCGCTGATTCAATTGGATCACCAACTAGGCTTCAGGTTTGTGGATCAAAAATCTCTGTTTTTTGTACTTAGATCTTGGTCTTATATCTTTGAAACGATGTACGCTTTTATTTTTTTTTGATACTACGGAACATGATGCCCTCGAGCAGATTTGCTGACCCCCAATTGATTGGGAACTGAATTTGTGGTTTTTATGTACGTATAACAGGGAAAACTTTTTGCAATGGTGGTATGCTTTGTTCTAGGACTTGGGTCCCTTGTTGCCTGGAACAGCATGTTGACAATTTCAGATTACTACTATAACCTTTTCCCGGTAAGCATCCCCTTTCTTGATTTCCAATTTTCATCCCTTTTCGAGACGCGAAACATCGCTTCTGTGGCTGCTAATTAAGTAAAAAGTTAGTTATAGTTCAATGTGTTTTTGGTCAAATTTCGTCTCTTGGGATCTTATGACAGCATTGTATCTGATTGGGGATCAGGGTCTTAAATGATTTTGGAAATTGAGTTGGTTTAGAAGGAGATTTACAAGAATTTTGGGCTCATTGTTTGGACAGTCCAAGTTGTCAAGCTGATATGTTGGGGTCTATAGAATTTCATATCTTTCCAACATATAGTTGAATATCATTGATACTCTAGCATTGGCTTAAGCATACGAACTAAATGGATAATAAAAAACCCATAAAAAAAAAAATTATTGTATTGTATAGATCTAGTATTGCAAAAATGGAAAAGAAGAACTCCTTTTTGTTTGATGAATTGATTCCAATAGCAGTTCCATTGATGATGTTACTTGTTTTCCTTTTGAAGAAATACCACCCTGCAAGGGTACTTACCCTCGTTTATCAACCATTTGCACTTGGAACAATTGCAATACTTGCACATACTGAGGCAAAGAGCGATACGAGGCAACGTAACATGACCGGATACATCCTGTTCTTCTTAAGTACTTTGGCTCTCTTAGTTGTAAGTACTGCAAAGGCCCATCTTATGGTTATGAACTACTCCAGATTCTTGACTTCATCTTAGTTCTTGTGCCAGGTCCTTATGACTCACCTCTATTCCGATGTATTTGACTTTGGCTTTTGCAGCTGGATTTAGCTACATCAGGCAAAGGCGGAATCGGAAACTATATTGGTATATGTGTCATCGTTGCCGCCTTTGGAGTTGCGGATGCCCATGTTGAAGGTGGAATGGTTGGAGATCTATCCTTAATGTGCCCCGACTTCATGCAAGTAAGCCTTGGTAGTCAAGAGTAACGTTTCTTCATTTCTTTGACTACTTTTGCTCTCATTCCTATTAACTGAGTAGATTTTATAGCTTTGTGGATATTCTTTTCATGAATTCTGCAGTCCTTTCTAGCTGGTTTGGCTGCATCTGGGGCTCTCACTTCTGCTTTGAGACTCATCACTAAAGCTGCCTTCGAAAAATCTGCCAATGGTCTTCGCAAAGGAGTCAGTATGTTATTCTCTCTCTGATAAACTAACTTAAACAATTTTGACTGTTGTTTTCTCCGAAATTCTTGTTGAGTTAGTCTCACTTCTACAAGTCTACTGAAATCGAACATCCCATAGTGGTGAATGGTGCAAACAATTTTCAGCAATGCGTATTCGATCTGTTCCTTTCCATAAAGTTGCTCTCATCTCAAAACAAAGTTCAAAATAAGTAAGATCTAATAACCCGGTTGATGTAGTTTTGTTGGAAGTTTAGGTTTGTTCTCAAAACATGAGTGCATTTACAGTATTCTAATAATATTTTATATCCTTGTTAATTATTTTTTCAACTGATGTATTCTTGCAGTGTTATTCCTAGCAATCTCCACATTCTTTGAGTTTCTATGCATTTTCCTATATGCATACATCTTTCCTAAACTACCAATTGTGAAGTACTACCGCACAAAGGCAGCCTCGGAAGGATCAAAAACTGTTTCAGCAGATCTTGCTGCTGCTGGCATCCAAACAGAAGTAAGCAAAGGAGTGTGGAAACTTCCTTTAGATTCACAAATCTCATGTACTTCAATAAGTTTTGAACAAAAAACAAGGGCAAAATCAAATTTCAGGATAAGTACGCAACTTTAAAATAGCTGTGTGGATCTGTGCAGGGTGAAGGTGACGATAAACAACAACAGATATTGAGCAAGAAGCAATTGTTATTTCAGAACATAGACTATGCATTGGACTTGTATTTAATATATGTCCTGACTTTATCCATTTTTCCTGGCTTCTTATACGAAAACACTGGAAAGCACCAGTTAGGCTCATGGTAAGTGGTAATTTCGTGACTTGTCAACCAGCTACTCAATTACTCCTACTTAAGAAGCATTCTCTGCAATTTTTGTACAAGTATTGGGCATGAGCATGCTAGTTTCATAGCTTTCCAAAGATATCTAATTATGCCATGTTCAGTATTTTAGAGGTAAAAGAAAATGTCTGCTAAAATTATTATGCATAATGTTCGTGAGACTACTTCGCTTATTCATTTTTCTGCAGCAAATTATTTTCTTCTGTCCTATTCTTTGTATGTTCCAATTGTTCTTATTGAACGATGTTACGGAAATGGCACTGTTTCATCTGAAAAACCTCCCACAACTTTGTACGTTAAATGTACTCTTCTCATCGGCACTTTCTGTATAACTAGCATTTCGTTTAGTTCCACGTTCCTAGAGTATGTAACATCACAACACGATAAAGTTGCTTGGATTCTTGTTCTTTTCTTGTCTGATGGTTTCTGTTTTTTGCGTGTATTTATAACTGCTATTGTGATCTTCAATTGAAAAAAAAGTATAAGGCCAATGTAGTCTATCATATATCTTGACTAGATGTGAAGCCACATGACCACAAAGGAGCTAATTGAGTCATTGTCTATCATATATCTAAAAATCATTGGACGTGTTTACAATGCCGCCGTGATCTTTCAGGTACGCACTTGTTCTGATAGCGATGTACAACGTTTGGGATCTGATATCGAGATACATTCCTGTCGTAGAATGCCTCAAGATAAAATGTCGAAAAGGACTTATGTTAGCCGTACTGTCTCGTTTCTTGCTCATCCCTGCATTCTACTTCACTGCTAAGTACGGTAGCCAAGGATGGATGATAGCACTCGTATCCTTTCTGGGCCTAACAAATGGTTATCTCACCGTGTGTGTCCTCACAGAAGCTCCAAAAGGCTACAAGGTCTGCTAAAATCAGTTGTTATCAGAGAGTTTGATTGGTCTCTCCTCGTAAATAATTATTCTGTTTTCCTAATCTTTGTAGGGTCCGGAGCAAAATGCTTTGGGTAATTTGATGGTGTTGTTTCTCCTAGGCGGCATATTTTCAGGAGTTGCTCTTGATTGGTTGTGGCTTATTGGTAGTCATGAGCAGTTTTGAAAGCTTTAATCTGACAAACTGCCTGTTGATCTCGATGAAGAAAGACAAGTTCACTATACCTAATTTACACTGTAGATTACTGAATTTTCGAACTTGTATATCGGAAGACAAGCCATGGACCATCTCGATGCATTCTTATCTAGAATTCGTCATCCACGGTTAAATTGGTGATCAAACTTTCTCACAGTCGGACGTTTTATCTCCAACTCTCTGTTAAGCATTGGAATGTAAGTTTGCATAAACATGGTGTTATAAAAGTTGTTATCTTGAAATATTTGAGTGTATAGTGAGATGGTGATTTGCTTTTGTTATGCCTTCGAGAAGCTATAGATATCAGTTGTTGCTCTAACTGGTGGTGGCTTTCTTAGTTTGCTATGGCGAATTTTAAGGAGCCAACAACTTCTTGATCTTTTGCAAATGTTGGTAATTTCTTTTTTTCCGGCAAATTTTAAGGAGCCAACAACTTCTTGCCAACTTGCTTTGACATTCAAATGATTAAAGACAGAAAGGAAACATATTCAAAATCGTTTAGCAACTAGCTAGCTAGCGAGCAGAGGAGATTATTCCATCACCCACAGTTTTGTCACCGGCTGGTGTTGTCAATTGTCTTTCATTATTAGTTGTGTCTAATGATATTGTGTTTTATCTATCGTGAAAAAATTCATGGTTCCACCAACATGCACTCATAGCGACGTATTTTGGAAAATCATATATCACCCTATTACTAGATGTATTGACCAAATCTATTTGGAATGATGAATACATCCGCAATATAGCAACACATTCTTATAAGCTACATGTTGCTTTTAATTTGCATCCTTTCTGTGGACAGTTTGTGCTTCAATGGATGAATAGTCAAACCATTTTGCTTTCTTCTGTTTTGCAACTTCACAAGGAGGAGGTACATTAGGACACGTGACATTGACTCCGAACTCACTTTGGTTTTGTGAATATGGCTAATGTTGCCCAATAGAAATCATAAAATTGCCCCCAACAATTCAATTTTTTTTTTATTCGCACCGCTATACACACATAATCTTGTCTCATCTAAATTTTCCTACTTTTACTCCTTATATCGACGTTGTAATTCATATTGTTCGTCTCACCATCCTGCTATCCTTACCTGCTAGAACACGGGCCGGAGCCAAAAATCTTGAGATAAAAAAATCATACTAAAAGCCATACCGGAAATTCATATTTTTTCTAGGTAATAACTGAATTTGGTTTTTTTAAAACAACAATACCCAATCTTAGAGAATTTTTCACAATAGAGATGAATTGATGGGATCGACCAAAGAGCCTGACAACTTTTGCAAAGGCACATGTCCCATATTGCAAAACTCATATAAAACGCAACATGTCGCTTTTACCTGATCAAAAAAAAAAAACACATGTCGCTTTTACGAATACCCAACTCCTTGCTTGCATATTACTACGTGGATAAATATTATTTGGTCAAAATAAATATTCAAGATTGATTTTTATTTTCAATCTCCTTAACCATATTATTCAGTTCGGATGGCAGAAATCTTGAGGAGGAATGAGAATGTAACACCATAATTCTATGATTCCGACATTTGAATAGGAATGTAATGCTATACTCTCAGGATTCCTATATTTGGAAGAGACAGGAATATGATTGTGATTCCTAATGACATATCCGACCAAGAATCACATTACCAGATTGAGTGAGAATCTGATCCCTCCATTAGCCCATGAGAATCTTTGATTCCTAGCTCAATCAATTAAAAAAAGGAAATATTGACTTTGATAAATTTTCAAAAAAATTGATTTCTGCATGAGATTATTGAATTAATCCAAAACACTGGAATGAAATTACTTTAGATATTATATTCCTAGGAATTTAATCATATTTCTATTCCCACTTAATAAAATTCCCAAGATTTTAATTCCTAGTAATCACATTCATATTTCTATTGAAGATTCCGGTCATTCAAACTAGACCTATTTAGAATGATATTACTAGGAGCTTAATAAGCAAACCATGTTAACCTCAGGGGGTAGGCAAATAGGCGGTCAGCTAGCAGTGTGAAGGCTTTAGGAGTTACTCATTTATAGGTCTCAAGGTTTGAATTTTCTTGTAGTAATCAAGTTGTATGCAGGCTCACCTAGACATTTGAGTTATTAAAAATATGAAGCTTTGGTCTCCTAAGGGGTGGTCAAGTTGTACGTAAGCTCACCTAGACATTTGAGTTATTAAAAAAAATAAAAAGCAATCCATGTCTACACATATCTTTAACCTCAATCACCAGGGGCGGCTGCAGCAGGTTTCAGGGGTTTAAGTGAACCTCCTAGATAAAAAAATGTACTAAATTGAGTTTTATATTTTTTTTTCCACATAATATGATTTTTCTTTAAGAATGTCTACACTATATCATTCATACAGAGTCAAAGTAAGTGAAATTCATGTAAATTTATTAGTTGTAAGTAGATCATATATATTTAAACCAACTGAGGCTATCTCAGTTGGCCAAGACTCTTGTATTTTACTAAGAAGTCAGAAGCTCGAGTCTTTCCACCTGCGTGTGAGTATTTTTTCCTTTGTATTTGTTGAGGGTTATGTCTGAGTGCAATTTTGTTTACCCCTTCTTAAAAGAGGGTGAACATTGCCCTCCTTCTTATTGGTTGAAATGGTGTGGAGCCCATCACAAAGTGATGTCATGCTTCCTTGCAATACACTTTCATATTATTTCAACAAATATGAAGGAGAATAATGTTCACCTTCTTAAGTGGAGGGCGAACAAAACTCAACTCGTTATTTCTCCCATTAATGGTGTTTGTAGTTGAATTGGGCTTATAGTGAGATTGTGGTCCCTTTGATGGGCTTATTTATCTTGTTAGTTTAGTTGTTAGGCTTGGTTATCTCGTAGACTCTCACAAAATGGATATAGTGTCCCGTGATTTGTACTTTGTACAAATGTTCTTAGCTTGTCATTGACAGGTAATAATTATCAAAATATGTCCTGGACCGTCATTTTCCCTAGTCTCGACAAAAAGAAAAAGAAAAAGTAGGTCATATATCTCAACAAAATGAATTGGGCAAACTAGGCCCAATAAGGTTTCTTACAATAAAGATCCTATTTTATAAATTTTTTTTGTATATAATTTTTTTTATTCATTTTTGTAACCCCTCAGTTAAATTCCTGCAGCCGCCCCTCCCTACCGCCCAAACCTTTGAATCAGGACAATCTTCAAACTCAACCTCTAAATTGATCATTCCCTATATTCCTGGTTAAACTGTCATTTCTGTGGCCAAAAAGGAAGCAAGTTTTCCAAATAAAAACTTGCGTTCACCGGATTTCTTGGAATGTAAAAACAACGGTTATTTTAACAGTACGTTAATTAAAAAAAGGGAGTCCAATGGTTCAATAATAATATTTGACAAGAATAAGTAGAGTACTCTCTTGTCAAGCAACCCAACCCCCCTTTAAAATCTCTACATATATATATTTCATGCAGTTCTCATGATGTTCCTCAGGAGAACTCTTACGTCAAGAAACCCTTAAGGCAGTTCTTGAACAGAATATTCTCAAATTTAACCATTTTCTATTTTTCTGGGATACCAAAATGCTGCCTTGTTGGTGTGAAATTCAGAATCTATCTTGCCTTCGTCTTACTCCAACATTTGTGTATAAAAGGATACATAGGAAAATGCATCATTCGAAAGAGAGGGTGGTCTTGATCATTTGCTTACAAAGGAGTTGACATTGCTTTTGAAGGTTTAATTCCCTTTGTTTTCTCTATCATCAATATGTACATATATTCTCTTCTTAAATCGATTGTTTGATTCCCCATTTTTTCCTTTAATCTGTAACCATAGAAACGTTCTTTGATCGATCGATCAAATGTTTTCTGTTTGCACGAGAATCCTTTTTTTGTACACGCATGAAGCACCCGTTTGCTAGATATCTTGTGATCAACTCTTTCCCCACTCGGAGGAAAGACAGCTAGGAGCCTCGTCTTCTTCTGCCCAGCTCCCCAAATGCAACATTCGGAATGCATTTGTTAAGCATATATATAGCTACCGTTTTACAAAAAGTTTTTGTTAACTTATTTTAAACTTAAGAAATTAAAATATGTATGACTACCAGAAACACACCATCTTGTGTAAATAAATTTGTGCACAGAAAGAATTCATCGATTAGAAATATTCCAATTAAGATTGCAAAGGAAAAAAAAAATAAAGGAGGCATCATGCTGACCATTCCTAATATTATGAGATGTCAAAAACTAAAACAAAGCCCATTTAGACTAGCAATTATTAGGAACTGGCACAAGGAACCTATTCAAGTGGCATGGGAAAAACCCGAAATCGGCTGGACCAAGCTAAACTTTGATGGTTCGTGCAAGGGCAAAACAGGAAAAGCAAGCATCGGAGGGGTATTCAGGAACCACAAGGCCGAGTTTTTGCTCGGCTATGCAGAGGCCATAGGCAGGACTACAAGCACCATCGCAGAATTGGCAGCGCTTCGACGAGGCCTAGAGTTGGTGCTCGAAAATGGATGGGAGGATGTATGGCTGGAAGGAGATTCCAAGACATTAGTTGAGATAATTGCACGAAGGAAACGAGTCAAGTGTGCAGAGGCTCAAGGGCATATCAGTCATATAAATTTGATGATACCAGAACTGAATAACTGCATGTTGAGCCATGTTTATAGGGAAGGCAATCAAGCTGCTGATAAATTTGCCCAAATGGGACATCAAATGAAGAAGCCTCAAGTTTGGAGACACAATCCGCCGCATCAAGTCCTGCGCATTATGCATGATGACGCGGAGGGTAAGATTTTTCTTCGCAAACGATAAAGTCCAATCCACTGGAAAAAAAAAAAAAAAAACCCCACATTCTTAGATTCAACAAAAAATGTTGTAGCCTTTTTCTTTTTTTTTTCGTAAATAAAAATGTTGTTTCGTTGATCGAGGCGTAGCTTGTTCTGTAATATATGATGCTTTTGATGTTATGGGTTATCTCTCCTTGATGTACATATTTGCAAGGCTATAAATCCTATCAAATGCATGTACTGCAGTTTCACCGAATCTTGCGTGCTTTATTGGAAAATTTCTTCAAGCCTTGTGAAAGTAGTTCTTCATATGTCTTGTGGCAGGGCTCCTTAAAACAGTAGCAAAGACTGAAAGTACACAAACGTTTGGACGCAGAATCATATACAGATGTATCTGATGTTCGATACGTGTGGATCTCAGGCAACCGCGTACTATGAAATTCACGTGCGTCGGACTCTGAACACATTTATAATTATATCTGTGCCCAAAGATTAATATCCAAAGCAGATATAAAAACTGGTCTATTTCGCGAATATCAATCTTCCAACTCTAGTTAGAACAACAGATGTATACAATCAAAATTAGTCCATGTCGTCTAGTCTTTTAATCATGAACTTGCCAGAAGCCTAAAACAATCATGGACGTCTATGTCTTTTTGCTGTTATTGGAGTAGTATACAATATACATGCTAGATGTGCTGATAATAGGAAATTCAACTTGGGCTAGGATCAGTGTTCTAAAAGCCCAAGTCTTAGGCGGGCATTCAATGCCTAGATTAAAATCCGCCTAGTTAGCTGGTAGGTGCTAGGGGCCTCTCCTCCGTCCTACTAATGCCTAGCGACTTTTAGAACACTTGCTAAGATTATGAAACCTTGTAGTTGGGTTTTAAATCGCCTCGATCAGTTTCACAATACAACCCATAATCTTTCTTTCCTTTTGTCCTATCCAAATTTCAGCTTTCCCTGAGCTACAGAAAAATGGAAATAGAATTGTGAATTCATCAACCACTTCTGTGACACTTTCCCAGTTCTTGAATAAAATCACAAAATTCACCTTTCCTCTTACAAATTGTTTCTAGCAAAGTTCGCGACAGCCTTAACCAACTTATTGCGTTTTCCACTCTGTCTCAGAATTTCTTGAATACAAATAGAGAAATTGAGCCATGAAATCGTGAATGGTTGCACAGTAAGCAGTTCCTAGCCGAGTCATTGAGTTACAAGTACTCCTAGGCAAGTAGTATAAAAGAAGTTCCATATCCTACATTGTTTTACCAATCAGCAACATTTCAGTGCTTTGATACGTCCTTTTCTTTCTTAATGAAGCTACATTAATGAATTCATGAAGTAAACCATCGCATCTACAGTCCAACCAATTGGGAGAGAATTTATGATGATGATAAGAGCCTGCGCTTAGTTCTCTATCAAGCTTGGCAAAACAAATTGCCCATACACACACAAAAAGAGACATGTTGCGTTTCACCACCATAAGGCAAGAGTATGCTGCCTTTTCGATCACGCTTATTCATGCGGTGTCATGCTTGTGAAATGACTATTCAACGATCACAGGATTGGATGAAGAAAAGTGGAGAAAATTACGAAGAAACAAACAATATTTCGACGACACGGATTTACAAAAGTCTGAATCATTTCGCTCTCCTCACCAAAATCACTTTTGAAGCATGATCAATTGAGTTGGCAAGAGAATAAACATTGTGCTTCAAAATGCAACCAAATTGCAGTCTTTAAGGCACATTTAGCTGCTGCCATTTCTCAATGCCAACTCAAACACTTTTATTTGCTTTTTCTGTCACAATTACAAGAGCGTCAACCAATCTGATTTCTTTCAAATCTGCAAACAAAACCCAACTAGAAAACCACAGCCAATGGCAGTAATCCTCTGCTAACTCCCCACCAAAATCCTCACATCTCATAAATCCATGATCACAAATCAAAACCCACAATCTGCAAAATACTGATTGTCTACATATATAATCTGCTATATATTACAACAGGAGAAATCTTTTATCACATTACTGCATTATTCACAAATTCATTGCAAAATACAGACAGAGAGATGCATGTGAATGAACCTTTAGAATTTGACAACACAATCAGATGCCACTTGTGAACCAAATTTTTTTGAAGAATCCGTGACAAGATTGGACTACAACCACTCTCCCCTATACCTACACATACAACATATATACCACCGGATTAGCCAAGGTTTGCGTCAGTTGGCCCGAAAACTAGCCCAAAAACTAGGTTGTCAAAAACATATAGTACCACAGTTTACCCACGCTCCCACTGTAACCCCTAATAAAAACACAAACCCAAAACCCTAAATCTGCCACCCATCACCAAACCCACCTCACTTTCCCAGTTGCCACCAATTTTCCCAGGGAAGAAAAAAAGATTCTTTTTTCCAAGAAAATACAAACCCAATGGAGGAAAATGAGGCCTTGCCCGACCACCTCCGATGCAAGAGAACCGACGGGCGTCAATGGCGTTGCAAACGGCGGGTAACGGAGGGCAAGAAGCTGTGCGAGGTTCATCACATCCAGGGGCGCCACCGCCAGAACAAGGAAAAAGTCCCCGAATCGCTCAAGCTCAAGAGAGAGAGAAACAAGGGTAAGGATCAAGACTTTGGCGGTGATGAGAGAGAAGGAATAATTAGGGGTTTTAAGAGAGAGAGGAAGGAGGGGAAATTGAGGCCGGGGGCGGCGAAGCGGAGGCGGAAGACTGTTGGGGTTTCGGAGGCGTTGGATGGGGCTCTGAGGAAGATGAGGTTGAGGAGAGGGGACTTGCAGTTGGAGCTGATTAGGGTTTTCTTGAAAAGGCAGGTGGAGAAGAGGAAGGAGAGGGAGTTGGAAAAGAATGGTGGGTGTGAGAGGGAGTTTACTAGAGAGTTGCCTTATGGGTTGATGGAGATTTCGCCCGCATTTTCGCCGGGTTTTTCTGAGCAGATTATGAACAATGCCAGTCCTTCTTGTGATGTCAAATTGGGGATTGACTTGAATTCTTCCCCGCGGAGGTGCTTCCGATCAAAAAACATCGAGCCGATTCCTATTAGCACAATGCAGGTTGTTTTCTTGCAACGTGTAGAAATGTCTGTACTGTTTTTGTTTGGTTGATTGAATCTGCTGTTTGTTTGTATATGTATTTGATCAACTGTTTGTTTTATTGCTCAGATCGTACCGTTTGCAAGCAATGTCGCTAAGCTGAGGAAAGTGAAGAAGAAGAAATGCCATTGGTGCCGGAAGAGTGGCTTCCGGACTATTGTTAAGTGCTTGAGCTGCAAGAAAGAACACTTTTGCACTGATTGTATCGACGCAAGGTTAGTTTTAATTTTTTTAGTGATTTTTTCAGTTGGATAAACATGTACGTTAGCATTTCAATGTTAATGCTGTTGCAGCATTTTCTAATTGCCATCCCATTTTAAATGTAACCTTAACGTAAATAACTTAATCCAAAGTTGGGACATTTGATTAAGGGTAATCTTATATGTGATCCAGAACCATACTTGATGAGCTTTCTAGATACAAATGAGGACTTTTCTATGGCTTTTAGATCAATTACTTGGTGAATATACACCAAAGTGAAATGTAAGAGGAAAACCATTGATTATTTTATGGAAAATGTTGGATAAGTCTCAAAGTCTGCGGCTGAAACCCCTAATCTCGCAACTTGGACATACAGATTTTAACCTATGTCACTGATGATGGGATTAGGTTAGAAGATACAAAGTTATTTTTGAGAGTTGAGTGGTAATGAGTGGAGAGAGATAGAAAGAGAAATTTCACACTAAGTAACTTGGTTTCGATAAATTGCTCACAGCTATATTGACTTTGACATCCAATGGATATAGGTTATATGTCATTCAAGAAGTAAAATTGGCATGTCCGGTTTGTCTTGGAACTTGCAGCTGTAGAGCCTGCTTGACGAATCAATCTAAAGACGATGAACAGAAGGTTTGATATCCGAGTTGGCAATTTCACGATACTGAAATGCTTATTTACGTTTCTTATTGAGGTTTTACATTTGAATGCTTCTCAATCTAATAATATTTCAGGATCAGTGTAAGAATGAAAAGAGGGTCAACAAAATTCAGCATTTGCAGTATCTGATATATATGCTCTTGCCTGTGTTGGAGCAAATAAATCGAGAGCAAAACATTGAGCTGGAGTTAGAAGCAAAACTCAAAGGTACAGACGATGGTTTGCTTCAAAATATTCAAACAATGACTGTTCTTGTTAATTTCTGCTCATTATGTCTGAGGTCAAGCATTCCTCTCCAGGTCTCTGTTTGTCTTCTAACGTGTTCGAATTCACTACAGGGTGCACAATATCTCAAGTTCAGATTCAGCAGGATGAATTTAGTTGCAATAAGCTACGCTGCTGGTATGTTTATACCGGTCAACAGCTTAAGTCATTAACTTTTTGAATGAGAAAGTTCGTATAATTTCCTTGTGTTTCTCTTTGGTGCATGATCTGACTTGTGGAGCAGCAATAACTGCCAAACATCAGTGGTGGATTTCCATAGAAGCTGCAGAAATTGTTCATACATACTTTGTTTAAGTTGTTCAGAGATTTTCAGAGGGTCCTCATCCAGAGTTATGAAAGCATTTATCTCAAAATGCTCTAATAGAAGTAAACCTTGTAAATCTGGTGACAAGTTACGGTCAAAGGCAAAAAAGATAAGTTCCTCTAGGCAAGAGAGTGCCAGAAGATTCCGTGCTTCTCCTACAACATCACCCAAGTGGAAAGCTTGTAACGACAACGGCGGAATAATTTGCCCACCTCTTGCTTTTGGTGGTTGTGGTGATGGCATCCTTGATTTAAGTTGTGTATTGCCTTTCAGTTGGACCAAAGAGCTGGAATTAAGTGCAAAAGAATTAATTTGCAGCTATTGCTCCCCGGAAGCTCAAGATGCTTCTTCGTGTTGCTCACTATGTAAGGACAATAAAGGCTGTAAAAGAAAGGTGTTGCAAGGTGGGGCTTTAAGAGAAGATTTGGATAAGTTTCTTTACTGCCCCTCTGCAAAGAATCTTTGTGATGAGAACCTTGGGCACTTTCAGAAGCACTGGGGTGAAGGTCAACCTGTTATAGTTCGTAGAGTGGTCAAGAGTAGACCCGATCTAAGTTGGGATCCGGTTGTCATGTTCTGCACTTACCTTGAGAAGTCTAGTAATAGATCACAAAATGATAAGGAAGCTGGTAAAGCTACAAATTGCTTGGACTGGTGCGAGGTCAGTGTTTAACCATCAGTATTTGGTCTCCTTTATGCAGTTTACTTGCTACTGTTGTATTGCAGTGAAGCTTGTGCCTACCACCCCACCCCACCCCCAATCTTTTTTGGTCTCTCACGGGTGTGTTTCATTTGTTATTTGGCTAATTTAAAGGTTATAAACATAAGAATTTATTATCTGCATCAATTAACATCAAGACTTAATAGTTACACTAAGGAGAATACAAACAATGTGAAACCATTTATGGTTGACACTAATATTGAATCTATATACAAATAGTGGAAGCCTGCAAAAAGTGTAGGGACTTTGGATGAATGTACAAAGATATACACCGCTCCTTGTTCTAGAGAAATTTGTATGATGACCATGAAATCAGGTTACCTTAGCTCTAAAGGTTTCATACAGTCCATATTACTGTTGTTTCCATTAATGCTAAATATGTAGGCTCTCAAGGGAGCCACCGAACTTGATGGCCCATGCCTGTCAGTGAGCACGTATATTTTGACAGAAGATAGCTTGACTCTTTCGGGCTCGAAGTTGATCTTCTAGGGTTGACCTTATTTCATTTCACACCAAATTTATTTGGCTCTTTCTTGTCAATCTACAAACAAACTTTTCTATCCCATTTGCAGTAGTCTTGTGCTGTATTTGGACCATGGATTTGTGGAGAGATTAACGGAGAGAAGAGAAAACATATGGAGATAAGGGTGGAAATAAAGCTAACTTGTCTCTTGTTTTCCAATCATTTTCCTCTCCCATGGTAAATCACCTCACAAATCCGTGCTCCAGACACAGTTGAAGGATGCAGCTACAAATGAACTCATGTTGTAGTATATTTGCAGTTATTAATTGTTCTTCCCTGTTGCCCCAGATCCCCTTTCCCCACTGACAGTAGGATGAGTTAGTTATGTAAGTAGAGATTTCAGGACAATGGCCTTTCTCTTCATCGATGATACATAGTTTATAGTTCTATTTTGCCTTCTGTGATGTTAGTTCTCCATAATTCTCCCACAGCCCTTCTCGCAGAAGGAATTAAGTTTTGGGAAATTCGAAATGTGTTATTTTGTGATTTCATTCTAAATTAGTGTCTTTATTCTGTTAATATCCTAAATTTGATCCACAGCTTCATGTGTTCTATGAATTTGAATTTTTCTTCGAATATATTGCAGATAGAAATTTGTAGAAAGCAGCTCTTTATGGGGTCTCTGGAGGGCAGGTCGCACGCAAATATGCGTTATGAGCTGTTGAAATTGAAAGTCTGGCTTTCTTCTTATTTGCTTCAAGAACAGTTTCCAGATCATTATGCTGAGATCATCCGTGCTCTACCACTTCAAGACTATTTGAACCCGGTGTCTGGTCTTCTAAATTTAGTAGCAAATCTGCCAAAGGATACGGCAAACCCAAGCCTGGGCCCTGGTTTATATATCTCATTTGGTTGTCCTGACGACTTAATGCAGCCTGATTTTTTGACAAAATTATCTTATGACTCACATGATGTGGTTAGTTCACTTCCCTGAATTCCCTCAGTTGAATACCGGCACTAAATAATATTACACAAATTCTTTGCTTGACTAAATTATGATACTTCCTATTTTTGTTAGATATACAGTTTAATTCATCGAACATGTGCTTCTGAGCTTTGATTCTATATACTGCTTGATTTTAAGATTTGCCCTTTCTATAGTTGGAATGGTGGCTATGGTTTCTCTACTCTTAAGTAATCTATGGAGCTTCATTTTGACCCTCAATCATGCATCATTGAGCAAAGGGCAGAGAAGATCTTCAACGACATCATTTCTTTGTAACCTCTACAGATTCATTTTGCTGTTTTTTTACTCATTAGACTATCCAAAGATACTCAGTTTTAGCTTTGCTACGAGCTTTACTCAAACCAGCATCATATTAAATAGAAATCATCTCAGTTTCTCCTGTTGCTTGTTGAGCTTGAAGTATGAATCTTAAAC